>NC_053441.1:6398260-6698260 GCF_007990345.1 Gossypium hirsutum
TCCAATGGTACATTCTTAATATGATTGCAATTTATAAACTTAAAAATATTTTACTAAAATTAGACCGCACATGTAACTGAAGTTGCAATGATGTCCAAACACACCATCTCAAAATCAAATGTTTTATCCAATCAGCGATAGCCACCACATTACTTAACAGTGCACCACAGCCGATAGCGCCAAGCTTTCCGTGTCATTGCCATCTCTCCATCGGCACTCTCTTTGTTAATGATATATAAGCGAAGCGTCGGCAGTCGTCACCTGCGGTTGCACCAACCCAAAATTGATACCAGTCCGACGAGACTCTTCAGATTGTGCTCAGCGTTGCCACAGAAACTGCACCTGTCACCCGTCCCACTTCACCAAGCTCTTGGAAAAGTTTTGGCTCAAGATATCGTTCCTCCTGACCCTTTGCCTCTTAGCCAGCCTCAATCAAGGTTCGCTCCAAATCCCAGTTTCTTTTCTAAAAAATTGAACCAGTTTTGAGATGTTGAGGATGGGTACCTTATCATGCTATAATTGGCTTTTTTTTCCCAATTAGTATAATGAATAGGCCCTTGGGTATTGTTAGTTTTTGGTTTTTAACTTTGAAGTCGAGAGGTCGCCCTTTTCATATCCATTTCTAAATCATTGGGACTTTGACTTTTTTTTTTACGTAGAGATTCATCATATTCATTTGCTTGTTTATCACTATAAATCATGTTTCAATTTTTCTTCATTTGCTTCAGCATACAAATTCCTTTCAGGGCATTAGGAATAAGTGGATGAGGCTATATTCTATTTAAATAACTTCTCCCCTGGTGTTCAGATTGATATATTCATAGATTGAGTAGAGTGTGGTGTGTATTACCGAATATACTGAGACTTCTTGCAGGATGGTTATGGCGTATTGCTTCGGATGTCCTGGTGAGTTACCTGTAATAGTGAATCAAGAGCTGGAAATGATGGCTGCTTGTGTTCACATTGATCCTGGACGGATAGTCTTTCTTATCATGTAGTGACTTCTGAGTTCAGAGACTCTGCAGCCTTTGAACACGGACTGGAACTAATCTGTCCAACCCATGAAAGAATGTTTGCTGAAATTGTTTCATCTATTTACTAAAATATAACTTCTAACTTCGTGATGAGATTTGCTTGTTGCTTTAAAAACTGGTGATCATACTTCAAGTTAATTAATAGGCTTCTTCTTCTAATTTTAGGGCAAATATTGACATTTGAGCTCTAATATGTTTAAATCTTAATCTTAAGAACTTAACTAGTTTCACCATATTGTTTGCACTTAACTTTTTCTCAAGATTTTGTCCATTTTGCACCTTGTTTTTCCCGTCAGGACCAATACCCGATGGTGCTGATGCAGTTGTCAAGTGAGGACACTGAACAGGTTAAAGCTCCTCTGAAACAAAGTAGTAAAGATATGGTGCAAACAGAAAGGTGTTGATATTCGTCATGGATAGGCATCATAACCTTCCACTTCACCTACTTCCGTCTTCTCTCATGTCTCATCCTCCTTTCCTTTTTCTGCTACAAACCATCCTTGTCTCTATAAATTTTTTTCTGCCTGCTACTTCCTCAAGCCTTTTATTGTCATAACAACTGAGTCAATGATTCAGAAGATTGAAGTAATATGTCACGGTAAATAATTATTATTTAACGCCTCTGGAAGTATTAATAGGTACATTGGAAATGGTTCTATTGCAAACAGCTAAAGGTCTCAATTGAAAAGTGTACGTTACTCGAGCACTCCTGAATGTGTCATACAGTCTATGCTTGTGAGAATAGAATGAAGCTAAACTTCCATGCTCTCACCTTCTATAATGACCTGACTTTGTTACTATGGTAAAAAGAAAAATAGAGAGAAGCAGACACAATGAACTTACGTGTTGTCCAATGTGTGTAGCTCTAATATTTTTCTTTTGGAATGAGTGTACTTTATATGAAACAATTTCACATTTCCATGCTTTCTGTCTGTCAAAAGCTCAAACAAGCATCTGTTTGCAGGATGGACATTCAGAAAGATGCAGTAGTTCTAAATCTGGAGAAAGATTAGGTGCTTCAGAAGTGGATACTTGCTACAGTTGTGTTACTATGGGAAGGACTACTTGCCTACTGTTTTCATTTAATGACTTGCATAATCTGAGATATGGCTGATTTTCAGGTGCACCTACACCAACAATGCTTATCTTTCACTGGAGATGAACTTGTAGACCCAATAGGATCCTAAGTCTGGCAAATGTTGAGTACTGAGTAAATGTCAAAATGTAGATGTTCAGCTTCCTAAAACAAATTTGTGTAAGATTAAATTCTCTAATTAGGCTTGAAGGTTCTTCCTGAAGCACCTCCCTTCCGAAAGGGGAAAGAAAAAGAAAATGAATCTGAAAGAAGGCTGGTATGGTTGATTTATTATATACAATTTATTCTTGGTGCAAAGGGTTGGAAAGTTTGAGGATCATGAAATATTGCAACCATGGTGATAGTGAGATCACAGGTAATTGCACATGGGATGCTAGCAAGGGAAGTTAGAAATAAGTTTTTGAAGCCTGATATGCTAGTTGTCACACCTAATCTGCAACTATGTTATCGCTGTCTTTATTCAATAAAAATGACATATATTTACAGAATCTAGGAGAATAATGAGCATTCTCTTTCTTTGTGCTCTCTAATTTCTTCCTGTTCCACCTTTTCTTTTTGGATTCCCCAGCTCATATTTGATGGATGAGCTCCTTGTTTTGTGAATTCCATCAAGACATCATTAGGCTGGTTGATGATTATGCAGATTAGGGATTCCAACCGTGCAATGTTATTGGCAGCTGCAGCACAGGAACAATGCACAGTGCATGACCTTGTCTTGTGGAGATGACAAAGAAGAACTTGAGAGGGTCTTGGATGTGCTTTTCTTCAGGGATTAATATTTCTGACTTCTGGGGGCGTTCCAGGGAGATAAGGATTTGTGAAGCCACTGCTTGAAAAGAAGGGAAAGTGCACTTCAACAAGGTCGTTTCCGTGTATATTCTTCATGAGAAAATTACTTTTGTATAATCAGGCAAAAACGTTCTATTCTTTGTCCTAATTGCCTGGAGCTTTAGATTTTATATGGTATCCGGAACATCATTGATTAGACATCTATTGTAACTTGTTTGGATTGATTTCCTTGACAGGTTGCATGAAACCAGGGAAACCATTGACATTGCAAATATGTTAAAACCGGCGGAAATGCATCAGTGAACAAAGTCTTGCATTGTTTACCAGGAATCCAGTTAGCTGTCTAGTTTGTTTCCAACTCTTTGTGGTCCTACCGTACGTCTCCTAGCAGGATGGGAAAATCCACATCTTTTGAGGTTGCTGAAACTTCCCATAAATTGTCTATTTCTGTTCCTGTTAGTCTATTTGTTAAAATTAAACATAGCATAAAACAGATATGATTTCTGACACTGTCCTGTTTTCCTTCTGTTTGTTATATAGAGTGCAAGCTCGACTTCAACAACCATTAAAGACAGATCCAGTTCGGCCAGAATTTTATCGTGCTACTATCAGATGGGAGGCTAATGATGGATCGGGGAGTGCCGGGTAAATTTAGAGCTATAGTTTCCTTGATCATAGGTCTCCTCACTTTTTCGATTCTTGTTCAGTTAGATCCTTCTTGGACCTAATTTATCTGTAAGTCATGGTTTTTGCTATTCTATTCTACCTTGTAATGCTATTATAATTGTGTTAAGAGGCAATTTGTTTCTTTCGGATTTTAGATTTGTCGCTGAGAGCACTGGCCACCAAATGAGTAGTCGGCTTCTGAGTATGAAGTCAGCTAATGCTTTACTCGAGTTGCCAGCTTCAGGGAGAGTTATTCCTGCTGGAAGTTCTGTCTCAGCCATTGTTATTCTGATTTAAGTGGTACCCCATTGAGCAAGGCTGCATCGTCATATGATTCAAGTTCAAGTAGTACGCCACATAAAAGTGTGTCAAATGAAATAATGGGAGATGGATCTCAGGATGTGCAGTTCAAAGTAGCTGTTCTTACAGTGAGTGATACTGTTGCATCAGGTGCTGGGCCTGATCGAAGGTATGTGGTGCTTATGCTTCTTCAAATATTGAATCATTTCCTAGGTTAAGGTTCTGGTTTTTCTATGAATTGTAATGTCTCAAGAGAGTCTTATTATTTTCCAATTAAAAACCAGATTCCAAAGGCTAGAACCATTGACATAGAAAGCTTGAGCTACAATAATTTTCACTTACTTTTCTTTGGATATTTGATTATGGATCTATCGCTAGTTGGAATTTGTTGTTCACTTAAATCCCATCTATTTCAAATCTAAATGTGCAAGGGCTATGACTGCTTGCATTTCAGATTTGCGAATATGATTTCATATTATATATTATGAGGGTCATGTGACTTATGTCACTTCTAACTACGATTCATCCATTGATTTCTTCAACACCTAATCATTCTAACCCTGCAACCCAAATACTGAAAAGTGAGTTTACAAAGGTTTATTGTTCAACCAAAAGCATCCCGATACACCACTTTGTTCCAGTTTGTCAAAATGGTCACTTTATGGATGCTAAAGTGATAAAGCAGAGTTGATGTTCCACTTTATTCTAGTTAGATATGAAATGGGTGAAAGCTCTGCTACAATATTGAGCCAAAATGTTTGTCTGGTGTCAGATCATTTATGTCACTGGCTAAGTTTATCTTTCTTACAATGCCCTTTAAAAAGGACTGCATTCATTGACCTCCCAGTTTCCATGCATCTAGATACACCTTTAAATAATTGTTTCATAAAGGTCACATATTCGATGCTAAAGCAAACAAGCAAAGTTGATATTGTCCCATGACGAAGTGAGACATGGAATACTGAATACTTTGCTACAACATATGGAAACAGCAATAGTACATTTTGCATGAAGACTTTTGTTCCAGCTCTTAGTATTTTAGGTACCGTCTGTTTTCTTTTTTATTTCTTTTTATCATTTCTTGGGTGCATTCACAAATTTGACTTTATGGTAACCATCTAAACGTTGGCACTTTTCACGCTTCCCATTAATGTTTTATCTATTAATCTGAGACCCGAAACCACCTTCAAGATGCACCAATGGCAAGTTGTTTACATTGGCAACATGACCTATGTATAATTAATTGATACTCAACAATTATGCGAGTTTCTTAGTTGAAGTGAATAGGTAGTAGCTCCCACTGTTGACTTCCATCTTTTTATGCTCTATCATAAAGCCAGATTTCTAAACCATGCATATGTTTTCTGCAATGTTCTAGAAGGCTTTTCTTCCTTAACCCATAACCTTTATTGTGATGGTAGTCTTGCATAATTATGTCATGATTCTATCACTACAATCATGTCAGATTACTACCACAACAACCTTCATATTTGCTTATACCTAAAATTGTATGATTATGAAATTGCAGTGGGCCAAGGGCAGTATCTGTTGTGAATTCCTCATCGGAAAAGTTAGGAGGTGCAAAGGTAGTTGCTACAGGTGTGGTTTCAGATGATGTGGGAAAGATCAAGGAAGTTTGCAGAGATGGAGTGATATTGATAAGCTGGATCTTATCCTTACACTTGGTAAGATTCTTGTTCTCAGCAGCCTCCTTTTTCATTGTTGGATATAGAGATTTCCCTTTTGGTTCTATTTATTCTCACTCCTTTTCTTAAAATTGTATTATCATTATTAAGGTGGCACCGGATTCACTCCAAGAGATGTGACCCCTGAAGCAACTAAAGAGGTGATTGAAAAAGAAACACCCGGTCTTTTGTATGTCATGATGCAAGAGAGTTTAAAGGTAATAAACTGAATTATGCCGTGAATTAACTTAAGAACTCTTTTTTATCTGTTTCTTCCTGGGCCTAGCTTAGCTTAAAAGTGATGTTATCAATTCAGTCAAGCTAAACCTGCTCATATAGCTATCAGCAAACATCCATGAGATTATGTGATAGATCTTGCTGAAAGATTGAAATTGCCATACCCATTTCAGACCAGAAAATGCATACACCTCGAACCAAGCCAATCTAAATCTAATTAAACAAAATAAGAAAATTTCAAACATTCGTGGTAAGAGATGAAGGCTAAGTGGAATAAGAACTTCCCTGGTATGTGTCTAAGCCAGCGCAACCAAGCTTTGCATGCACAAGCAGATATGCCAGGCCTGCACTTCCCTTGTATGACTGTTTTCTGCACAATTGATTTTCAATTCCATGTGTGATTTGTTGTTTGTTAAGCATCCTAATGAGTTGGCTCCAGTTTATGTCTTAGAGGCTCCATGAAAGGCATAATATGCAAAGACATGTTTATTTTTCTATGTGACATGTAATGACACACTGCAGATTGTCCTTGCAATTATCTGCTTCTTGTCAAATCTTCGGTGTCCAGGGAATGTTTGAAGAGATTAACCATAAAAATCCATTATGTGTGCTGAGATGCAGTTTCTTTTTCCCAACTTACGCAGAAAATGGTCGTTTTAATATCATATTGAAGAAGCACATAATTGCATATATCTAAGATTGTTTTCCCTTCATACATACGTTAGATATGATGTCATGCCACATTTTGTGTATTCTTAAGATAATATCACCTATGAACTGACCTCTTTATCGGTAATGGAAATAGGTAACACCATTTGCTATGCTCTCACGCTCAGCAGCAGGCATAAGAGGGTCAACATTGGTAAGATTGAGATGTTATTTATACTTTTGGTTGATTATATATGAGTTAATTCACTTATGATGTGGTTAGTTCTCTACTGGAATTTTGCTCTTCTATTGTGGTGTGCTTAGGGATTAATCAAAAAATCAAACCATATCATGTGAAACTAGGAATTGCTGTTCATACTGTTCTTTTATAGAACATGTTTCTTATGCTATCAGTATATCAAGATCATGAACATGTGCTTTTAAAAGTACATGTTTCTAATTCTAATCATGTATCCAGATCATCAACATGCCCGGGAATCCAAATGCCGTCGCAGAATGCATGGAGGCATTGTTGCCTGCCCTTAAGCATGCACTAAAGCAGGTAAAGGGTGACAAAAGAGAGAAACATCCCCGGCACATCCCTCATGAACATGCTACACCAGTGGATACTTGGGAGCGCAGCCATAAGTTGGCCTCTGCTGGTATGTCAAACCCAGTTGTCCTTGTTCCCATTAATATGCTCTTTTGTTTAGAGGATAAGAAAGCAAGATACAATCTTTAGCGATCTTTGAGAGCCATAACTTTTTGTTATTATCTGACATCAAAATGTGAATAAAGATGACAAAACTTGAGAATTTGAACAAACATTGGGATCGTGCAGATGATGGTCAATTCATTATCAATAATTGGATAGAAATGAGAAAGAAATTATAGGTTTTACCAGTAAGGAAATCTATGAATTAAAACAAAGTTTATAGATGATAATGCAGAATTTGTGTTCTAACGGGCATCAGTGGTATAGTGTCATATACCTGAATTATTTGATTAAAAATTTTAGAAAATCACTCATCTACTCATCTTCAGCTCTTGTTTGCAACACTGGTGCAAGAGTGCTGAATGAATGGGTTGAGCTTTTGGCACGAGATGGTTGATAGCTTGAAACTGAATATCTCGCGTCTCACTGTTATTGATGTCAGACCTTCATATTCAACCACATGTACATCAACTTGTTTCCATCAAGACGTATTATAAGACAAAGGCGGTGAGAAATACTGTAAATTCTTCTCTTGTAAATGAAAGCTCAAATTGCTAATATTTCTTATTTTACCTCATCGTTGTTGGACTATGGACATCGGGCAGACTTGATGGGGAGCTTGAGGGTGTTAAACTTCCATTCCTGGTTGAGGTAATTGGGACAACTGCAATATATTAACATAAAAAAATAAAGTCAAAATAATAAGTTTTGTAATTTTAGATACGTCATATTCTTACTCAGACTGAATAAGATGAAGTTAGGCCGACAAGGATATCCAAAAATTGAATATGAGTGTTGGACAAAGCTGTATTTGACACTTAAACCCAAGTTTTGGGTAAACATAGGACGATCTAGCATTTGGCGAAAGAAATCTACACCCTTGACTAAATTAGTAGTACTCGATCTCAATATGGTACTGTTCCCTGGAAGATTTCAGCATTCTAAAAGAGTTTTGCAGAGTAGCATTAACTTAAAGATATACCATTTTCACATAAATGCACAATATTGGCAAACAACAAATGGAATTAAACCATCAATGGAAAAGAAATCATAAAACATTTTATCAAAGTAATCTACTAAACTGCTCGGAACAGTGACCTTTCCTTGCTTTTTGTTCTTCGTGACCAATGTAAACCAAGGTATTACCGATCATTCCATTTATCGACGAAATCCCATCACAAACGTTGGATACCAGCAAAATCAGATACTATGTTCATATCACGAAAGCTGCCTGGCTTCTCATTCTCAATGTATCCACAAGAAACTTGCACTGCTTTTCTCCATTTGTCTGTTACAAGAGAATCACAAAGAACTCAAGTCAGTTACAACCTGGTCCTGCAAGAACAAAACTTATTAAAGCACAACTAAAACAAAGACTCATAAGAAGACACGGTTACTTTGAATGGCCAAGATTCGATTGTATGTTATAAGATAAGCAAATGAACGAATTATTAAATCTGTCTTTGTTACAATATGTCTTACTGGATCAAGTTAGAAAATGTCCTAAGAAATCTGGAGCAGAAACATGGTTAATGTGGTAAAAGGTAGCGGCCAGATCTATCCAGACATAAGATTTCAATTAAAATTCCTTATCCTTATTCATGAATATACATAACATGAGATAAGAATCATATTAATAAAATGTATTTCTCTACCAATCCCTTATCAACGACAATTTTACAGAAACCAAATTTTCAACCCAAATGGGGAATAAGTGCATAAGCTAATTGCTAAAAGAATCTAAGAAATAACAAAATTATATACCTCGAAAGCAAAAAAGCCTCCAGGTTTCAACATGGAGGCAACTCCATCAATGAGATGAAGAAGATCATTGGTTCCACTAATACCACCATCTAATGCAAGTATTGGTTCATGTTGACCAACTTCAGCTTGTAGGCCAGATATGTCACCACTTGGTATGTACGGCGGGTTACTCAAAACACCAGCAAGTTTACCTTGAACATCTTTCAATGGTTCAAACCAAGATCCTTTCCTCACCTCAACCACATCCTAATTCGTAAACCAAAAGCACGTTTCTCAATATGATTTGAGATACGAAAGGCACAAACACAAGATGATGGCAGTATAATTTGTTTATTTGGGCATACAACAAAATTATGTTTCTTCGATAAGTTGTTGTTTTTAAGTCATACAGTCTTGCATAAATCATTCAAATCTATCTTGACCAATCACTACAAGTGCTCATCCTATATCTTGTTCTGCAACAAAGAATTAGAGACTTCTATGCACAAAGTCTTTTATCCAAACTGCCATGGCGATTGATCAGGCACCATAATAGGCATTGATTCTTTCATTTTAACCTTTTTTCCTTATATCAACCTATTGATCTTGCTTTGTGCATAATACAAATTTAGGAAGTATTTGAATTTTCACTAGGCAGTCCATACTAAAACAATGAAATGAATTACCTGTAGACCATATCTTTGCACATTAGAAGTGGCCACAGCAACTGCCACCGGACTTAAATCAGTAGCAATGACTCTGCCACAAGCATCGCCGTGAGCATGAGTTGCTAAGGCCCTTGCAGTTGCAATAGCTATAGCACCACTGCCCGTCCCCAAATCGGCCCAAAAACCTTGTGCCAATTCTGGGGCATTGTTCAAAGCCACACCTTCAACCAAATCAATTATCACTTCAGTTTCAGGCCGAGGAATAAGAACCCCTTCTTGCACACTCAACACCAAATCCCTCCAATGTTCACACCCTACCACATACTGAAAAGGTCTCCTCTTTTCAATCCTCTGCCTCCAAACACAATACATCTCCTCCAATGGCGCTCTTAACGCAACGCTTACATCTGGATTCTCATTGTTACCCGATTCCAATCGAGACAATATTACTGAACGGTGTTGGAGTTCAATCAAGTCTTGTAGAAGCCAGTTGAGCTCTCTGCGGAGGAGAGTGGAATCGGGGCCATTGTCTAAGTTAATAAAAGAGGAGCCAACTGAGGAAGCCAGATTTTTAGCCCATTTATGCCATTTGGTCAGCTCTGAAAGAGAGGCAGAGAAGGAAGGTGGCCTTAGATAGAGTGGAACCTTGGGTTTTACATCAATGGAGGATGTTGTTATTGAATTCATGAAACAACGTGGAAAGGGTATTTGGAAATTCGCACAAACTCCACAACTCAGACCAGACGACCTTAGCTTCCACATATCTATAAACAAATCTTCCTAAGATGTCGAAACCTTCGATTATACAACCTTTGAAAAGAATAAGATTTAAGAGACAAACCTAGAAAAGGGTTTCCGAAGTGGTTAATAGCTTTTTAACTAAAATTAGACGGGTGACTTCCACTTAATTGCTTGCTCACACCATCCAAGAGATATCGAGAAAATAAAAATGGGGAAGAGAATCTATTATGAACAGATGATTTTTTTTTATATATGCATTTATAATCGACTCACATAGGCGGACCTTTAGATTTTGAGCTGAACACTCACCGCTGTTTTGGATTTTCATTTGTTTTTTACAGCTTGATTCATTGTAATGAAAGAAAATGAAATTAAAAATCTGAAGATTTATAAATTCGCAAGAAAAATATTTTTTTTAAAATTTAATTATAAAATTATATAATATTAATACAACCTTTCATTTTCTACTATTATAGAATTTATTCGAGTCTGATCTTACCTGAGCCTAAAATAAATAAATAAAAATTCAAAATGCAACTTGATTCGCATTTACTCCAAACCCAGAAATCTCGTTTATCAATTAGGAAATCAAAGAACCCAGTGAAGATCCCTAGAGGTGTTTGTTCATAATAATGTCTTACATGTGATTGTACATGAAATAAATATGAGATAATTTTCTTAATATATATAAAAATTTCAAAAAAAAATATATGCAAATCCAACATAAATTTATATTCTTGAATTAATTTTTTTTCCAATTTTCAGCAACCCTTCGGAATGGTATGAGATTTTATTTAATTAAACAAACAACAGCTCCCACACAAGATAACACAAATTTAAATAAGAAAAATAAGAAAAAGAAAAATAGACACAATATAACACATTTCATGAAAATCATGGGGTGGAAGGAGGGAGAGTCCCTTGAAGGAAAGAAGAGATGAAGGTTAGTGCACGTTGTGGCTGGTTGCTTGGGACCAAATGGCCAGCCCCTCTCACTGTAACCAATGCCAATCCTCCTTCATACTCCACCACATACCCTCCTACCTCTTTCTCGCTATACCATGCATGCCAACCCTTCTTCACCCCAAGCTTTAACACGTTCAATGAAAACCTGGTCGCAGCAACCGGCACACGCCCATCCTTGTCCCCGCTGTAATTATTTGGATATCACCATATCAATTATCAGGTGTCGTTGCACTGCTATACTTTATATATTTTCAATTATTTATATGCTAAAATTTTCACTTAAAAAAATAATTCAATTAAAAACTTGTCTGTATATCCAGACACTCACTCCACTTTGAATGATATTTTTTAGAATAGGTAGAATAGTAGGTGGCCGATCTGTCCATGCATAATCTCTGCAATGTCACCACATTTATGGTTTTAGTTTAGGTAAGATAATTTAACTTCAACAATTTCAACGTAATATGATTACACGAATAAAAAAATATTTAAAATTCAATAAAACAGAAAAAAATGAATACATGTATAGAATTTATATTAATTAATTATCAAAATTTCTATAAATATATAACATTTTCATTAGTACCTGCAATGGGTCCATTCAGTCTGATTTGCGTGGAGGGCCTTTTGTACCTCTGGAATATTTAGATAATTCTCCACATAATAATCCGTGCAAGGATCAAAGTCGTGCACCTGATTAAAAAAATTACACATCTTACCATTTTTATTTTTATTTTAACAATGAAACAGAATTATTACTACAAAATTCTCTTATACTTTGATTAAATTTTTTTTTCTTGAGTTCTCTCAGTTTGTAGATAAAAAACAAAAAATATATCGCAAATGTTGAGATTAGAAAATAAAACTTATCTTCTTATAGTTGCATGAATCAACTGCTTTAATTCTAAATCTAGAGACTTACACTACCGTGGGAGCCATTTTTCAGAGAAGAGTCGAGGCAAATGGGAGCATAAATGTTATAAATGTCGATGTCTCCTATCTCATCATCGGCCTGACCAGTGAAATCAAAGCATTTTCTGAAGCAGTATCATTGGCAAAGTCACAGTATTTATGGATTCCTTTGTAGGTTTCGTCTGAATTCAAAGCATGTGTCCAGAAATTATCATATATCCCCGTAAAGTTATGGCCTCATCCAGCAACCCATTTCCCACCTGAAAACCAAGGCATTAACATGAACTACTAATATTTTCACACTGAAATCAGCATATGTTTTGATGCGGAAACTCCGGATCTAGACACAAGAGAAACACAAATTAGAAATAAAACGAGAATAAATAAAATTAGTTAAAATAATAATAAATAAATAAATAATAAAAATGATAGATTTGCCCTATGGAACCCTTGGTTAACTTGTAACCAAAAACGCCAATGATTGAGCGGCTCCCTACAAAACCCCTAGAAGAAGAACCTCTAGAAACACTGATGAACGGGAAAGAAATTTGAATATTTGCAACTCCGAAATACCCTCGAAAGTAACAAACTCCAAACTAAATAGCAAGAGAAGAATCACTCTACTCCCAAAAAATTTGCCTCACACAAATTTGAAAGAAAACAAATACTCTTCTTTTTTTCTCCCTCAATGTGTAGAAAACAAGCCTATTTATAGGCAAATTACAAGAGTAATTTAATCCTAATAAAACTCTTTCAAGAGTAATTGAATTCTAATAAAAACTCTTTAAAGAGTAATTGAATCCTAATAAAACTCTTTAAAATTATCTAAGAAAATAAATAAATAATAACCTAACCAATAAAATTACTTAACTCATAAATGATATGTCCCAACCAATGAGAATTAAGTAAATAATAATAATAATAATATACATAAAAGATTAATCCACCAATTTATGGGCTTTCACTATTCCAAGATTGGTCCAGTGAATTGCATTCTCGTATTTGTCAATGTCACGAACATGATGAATTAAATTTGTAGCAACAAAGTCTTGGACAAAAGCATTCATCTTTAATTTTAATTGTCGTGCCTTACTTCGAGTAATTGGACCACTAGGAAAAACAACCCCTTGAGTGTCACCTCCTTGGCTCGTATCATGTTTATTGAACTTACAGCAATGCCTTTGAGGTTGATAACAGTTTGATTTGTGTTTTCATTGTTGTAGAGAATAGTGGAAGCTAGCTGAGGGACGTAGTGACCGGCATAGCTCTCACCCGCGATGAAAAAATCCCTGCTTTTATACTGAGGGAACCTCTCCAACCAGTTGACCAGAAAAGTGTAGGTGTCGATTGCGGTGGTGGTATCCCCGGCATTGTCGTAGTCGGAGGATGTATTAGAGGATGTATTAGAAAAAGAAAAGCACACACCAGCCGGGGATTCAAGGAAGATCACGTTTGCCACTGCATATTATACGCCATCATTTGTTTGAGATTAATTATATAGTAGTTTCAAGGTGATTAGGTTAGGTCAACTCACCATTGTTCCATGCAAAGTCATTCCTGAAGAGCGTTTGGCCATCACTGTTTACTCTAAATGGTCCTAACTCACTCATAGCCCCATACCCCAATGACGAACATCCTGGCCCTGTGATGTGATCCCAACATTTAAAAACTTGTCAAAATTAGGCCGACCTTGGTTCGGCAAAGATTTTTGTACTTCAACTCACTCCATTAATTCATCCAACCAACTTAATAATACATATTAAAATACCTCCATTGAACCACAAAATCAAGGGATTATTAGACAAAGAATTGCGAGGCGACTCGACGAAGTAATAGAACAAAGCTCGACCAGCCTTTTGATCAACAGTCACATATCCTGCGTATTGATCAAAATCAACGCCGTCTGGTTGTCCAGGCAATGCATCAATCTCGTCGGCTTCCATTTTCCCATCTTGCGGCTCAATGCAAACAGGCGAGTACGTCGACGGATTGGAGCCATGCAAGCCAGCTGCCCATGAACGTGAAGAAGATATACGAGATTTTTCAGACCTCCCCGACATCAGCAACTTGTGAAGGATTTCCCCTTGTCGATCGGCGGCTTCACAGAAGCTGAGAAAACTGAGTAGACAAAATGAAAAGAGTAGACATGAATACAGAACTGGCTTCGCCATTCTTGCTGTCAACTCCATCTCGGCTTTGACAAGCCAAGCTGGTTTACAAAAGGATATATAAATAGCAAAAATGGACGGGAAGATTAAGGTGGTCCGTCTGGATTTTAGACTTTGGAGGGATCGAAGATGATCTAATTTATGGTAGTTAAAAACAATAAATGAAAATCCAAAACTGCGACCATTAACTGAATTTCTCTGAGAATTGTTGCATTTTATCTAATTAGAACTGTTTTTCTATATCATCCCTGGTCACATATGTATAATTTTTATACTATTTAATTTGAGTTAATAAAATAACTTTAAATTTCAAATTTATTTATAAATGTCACAATCCGAATTACTAAATGAAAATGGATTTAGATACAAAAATCTAAAATTATTATTAAAAAATAAAACGATATCTCTAAATTGTTATCTAAAAAAATAAAAACAAATTCGAATAAAATAAAATTTTGATGATTAATATCGCATTTACTCTGAATTTACCGAATATAAGAATTAGAAAATTAGAACCTATAAAAATCAATTTTAATTTTAATTCTGATTTGTTATTTTTACCTAGAGGTATATAGTGGTGTACTTTAGCAGGGTTCTTTTTTTTTCCATTTAAAAGAAAAATCACGAATTGTTTCTCAAATTAAAAACAAACGACAAGAAAAGAAATAAACAAAACCAAGCGCAATTAAATATAGTGATGTGTTTTTTACGTTAATTTCGCCCAACAAAATGACAATAAATGGCTTGGTTTTGCCAAAATATTCAATCATTAAATATATATATAAAAAATTTCAATAAATATAACAAAAATATTGATTCCATTTAAAACTTTACATTTTACAATAAGTGCAATTATATATATATCCGCCACTTTGTTAAATAACCAATTTGTATAAAATAAAAAAAACAATCGTAAACGAAATTGAAAAAAAAATGTAAAATAAACAATTTTACACAGTACAAAAATACTCTCCCTTCATGATGATAAATATATAATTTAAAAGAAGAAGAAGAAGAAGAAGAAGAAGAAGAAGAACTAAAATTCCCTTGTTTTTATTTTTGTTCAAAAACCAAAACCAAAAGCAACAAAACAAGACTTTGATTTTAAACAAGGGAGGGAAAGAAAAAGAAAAAGAAAACAGATACAGGTTTGGGGAAAAAAAAGAATGAAAGGGTTACTAATGATGAAGATCAAGGTTATTTGATTTTGGATGGGTAAAAAATGAGAATAAGAAAAAAAAAAGGAAAAAGAAAACGTATTTAGAGGAAAACGCAGTCACGAACCCTGTCTCTCTTTCGACGTTTTGCTTTGCGTTTCTTTTTCTCCGACTTTGGACTGCTGGGCTTGTGACTATGCAACTCTCTCCATCTGTCAAATTATTTGTGAATTAGTTATTTTGTATGATCTCTTAGCAATTTTAGATAATAATAATAGTAGTAATAATAACAACAATATTAATAATTTATTTTTTAATCGTAAAGAATAAACAATCAACTCTGTTAATCCAGAACAATTCAAAAAATAAAATGATACAAATTTTTTTTATAATCAATACCATATCCATATCAATATTACCATACGGTAAACCACCTATTTTATTTTGAATTGACACAATCAATCACAAAGTACTATTTTGATGTGGAAATCGATTTGTATTATATCAGTACAAGATTTATTTTTAAGTTTCACGGTTTCTTTGATATTATCACTTTCTTTTTATCAATTTCAAATACTTCCTCTAATTATTTGCATTTTTTTCTTTTACGTAATTTCATCTAAAAGAAAATGCATTTCCATGTGAAAAATATTGGAGTTTGAAATTTTGAATATAAAAAGTTTATAATATTTGAAATTTACATTTTAATATAAAAAAACATGAATGTTTGGGAGCAAATAGATAAAATTTTTAATAAATATTGATAAAACCTCACCAACTTAATAATAACGATCACTAATACCAACTTGGCAACCAGGGCATGATTACCTTGTCCGATTTATTATTTGCTGGAGCCAAGTTTGGCGAGATATATTGGGTACTATGGCGAATCAAATGCCACCCGAACATTAAAGGTGGAAGCATTGGATGAAAGTAGGATGGCTTAGAAAAGAAGTCATTATGAGTTGAGATTCGAAACTACCCCCTCAATAGGCAATAGCCAATACCCGATGGCCTTTTATCAAGGATGATAAAAATGAGAAAGATGAAAAATTAATTACTCCAATTATTAACTTGTATAACCATTTTCTAATTTTGGAACAATTTTTTCATTTCCTTAACAAGTGAAACCCTAAGACTAATTACCCTTCATATTAACAACTTTCTAACTAAAATTCTATTTTGGCCCCTCTTGATCGTTTTCTATCCCCCCCCCCCACAACATAAAAGTTTTCACTATTGCTTTTTAATTTTTATCCTATCAAAAAAGAAAACTTGGAACCAACACTGGTTAAAACAAACAGCCTTACCACCCAAGTCTCAAGCATTGCAGATGAATCCAAACTCAGATTAGATTTTAAAAAATGAACAATGTTCACAATCACGTTAGAACCCTATTAGGCAATTAGGCGGAAACAGAATAAAAGAATTGTGAGCTCAACCCTCTTTTTATGATATGATAAACATCACCAAAGGCCGTATGTGCAAATCAACAAACATAGAAAATAACATACTGAGATTTTGACATGGTAAAAATTACTCAACAATAAGCAAAACATAGAATCTTTCCAAATTGTTTTAGGTTTCATGGCAACAAGAATAGAAAGAAAACACCAAATTGAGAAAGATAAATAAGACACTAACAACCCAGACTAATGAACAAAAAACAGAGCAAACAGGTAGATATTAGGGTCTAGTCCACGAAATAATGCATACAAAGAAACAGTCAACAATCCAACAAAAGGTAGTAACATAAAAACATAGATGCCCTATTGATATAAATAGAGGTCTTAGCAAACTTATCTGCCCTGTTCCCCTTTTTACCCATTTTTTATCCTTACTTGGCCATCATGACTTTGACGAACTCCTCATAGTTTATCTGCCCATCACCATCAACATCAGCTTCACGGATCATCTCATCAACTTCCTCATCTGTAAGCTTCTCACCGAGATTTGTCATGACATGGCGAAGCTCAGCAGCAGATATGAAACCATTCTGGTCCTTGTCAAACACCCTGAAAGCCTCTTTAAGTTCTTCCTCGGAATCAGTATCCTTCATCTTCCTTGCCATTAGGTTAAGGAATTCAGGAAAATCAATGGTCCCATTTCCATCAGCATCAACTTCATTGATCATATCTTGGAGTTCTGCCTCAGTAGGGTTCTGACCAAGTGATCGCATCACAGTCCCCAGCTCCTTGGTAGTAATGCAACCTGCAGCAAGGAATTGAATAAGTGCAACAAATAAGAGCACTATTGGTTTCAAAAACAATCAGCACTAGCAAGTAAATTTGACCAGAAAAACAGGCAAACATTAACTGTAATATCTAAGGAAAAAAGAATACAAGATTATAGTTTAAGATAAAAGATAGCTGATGACTTTTGAACTTTTGTAATGCCCAAAAAGCCTGCCAAAATATTTCAAAAAGCCAAATACATAGTCAAACAAGAACTGATTAGGATAATGAGAACTTTTCGAATGTGCCAAAACAAAGACACAAATAGCCTGGGCAGCAATGCATTAGTCAAACTTGTTGAGAGACAACAATCTACAGGCTGATGCATTTCAGAATGCACAGTCATCTAGCACCAGAAGTTTGATAAATCATGGATCATGTGATAATAGCAAACATGTACTTCCACACAAAAAGTACAAAACTCTACACCTATTCAGTATTCTTAAAGCAATAAGCACCAGACGTAATATTTCATGTTTACGGATCACAAAATTAACCAACTGAATCAGCCACAGCAAGTGTGGAATTCTCGAGACATATCAATGACATGAACATTTCAATTCTAGATTCATAACTGTCAGGCATACATAATACAAACATAAAAGCTGATTTCCACTATGAAACAATAAGCCAATGATTTTATGACCAAAATACTACTAATGGGCCTATATCTCAAGATGGGTAGGAAATGCAGGTTCAATCAAAGGGAATTACATCTTAAAAAAAAAAAGATGAAGCTTCGCTAGTCATAATTTCAGACAAAGAAAACGCAAAAACTAAATCAAATCGGCAAAACACGATCTTAATCTTAGACATAAATTATGCAACAAATCGCCGAAAACATTGAAGAGCTAGGCAGGTCACGTTTGCATCTAAAAATATCCAACTCTAAGAGCTCAAATAATTGAAATCAATGAGCCGACCAAGAAAGGTCAACGAATAAAGAAGATGAGGAAAAAAACGAAAGAAACATTTAAAGCGATAAAAACCATGAGCCAAAACAATCAATGAAAAGAAATGAATTTTCAAAAAAAAAAGATCAAGCAGTTTCGTAAATTCATAAACCGGAACCCTAGATCCGTCACATCATTCAAAATCACAAGAGAAAACGATCGCAAAACTAAAAACAAAACACACACACAAAAATAGTATCGTAAACTAAACCTAAGCTTAGATCTGCGAATTAGAGTTGAAACGAACAGAGTCATTAAATCATAGCGAAAACTGAAAAGCATGAAAGAATAAACTTAAGAGAGAGATGAGAGAAAGGACCATCGCCATCCTTGTCAAAAAGGCTGAAAGCCTCCTTGAACTCAGAGATCTGATCGTCCGTAAGTTGATCGGCCATGGTCTTCTCTCTTGAGCTTTTCTTTTTCTCGGAAAGAAGGTGTTTGGGGAGACTGACGGTCCCGGAGGAAAATGATGAGAGCGTGCGAGCTGCGAGGTTGAAATCTTTTAAATGTAGAAAATCAAGAAGGGGGATGGAAGGGCAATATAAAGGGCCCAACACAGATTAAGGCATCTGATTCTCTCTCATCCGCACGCATTTTCTCGCTTTCCTCTCTTTAAAATAAAAGAATTCTTTTTCCATTTTTGAATTACTATATTTATTCAACACAATAAGATATTAGATATTTTTCCTTTCAAAACAACGGACATCTTATAAGAGCGGAGAGATGTCTAGAAATTTTTGAAGTTCCTTTGTCATGTTCGATATTGATTGGATTTGGACAGGTTCATGATAAATCTAAATTATCATTTTAAAATTATTTTATATATGTATTTTCATAAATAAATTTAAATAAATATATATTTATTATCAATTACTAATTTATCAGCTTAAATTATAAATTATTTTGCCGAAGATTTGGCCTGGAGTTGTCTAAAGATAAAATTACAAAGATGTTGGACCGTGGACAAAGTTTGTAGTAATTCGAGCATAAAAATATTTCTATTTAAAATAATTATAATATGAATTTTGTGGTCTGGTTGAGATTAATCAAAAACTTTTTGTAATAAGGTTGGAAATTGTGTGTTAAAATTGTTTAAATTGATGGGTGGACCCAACTGTATAATTTCTTTTCATTTAACTAGGGATTAAAAGATATCAAATTAAAATATTAATTTTAAGAAGGGTTAAGAAAGATGTTATAGTATTTAACCAAACGGATAAGGCACTGCCTGCCTTGTGTATATCTCTCATTATATATAAATCTTAATATAAAAATAATGTAACACCTCCATACTCTACCCGGTCATCGAGTCAAAATATTAAGATTTCACATTCGTTATCGAAGCAATTACTGAAAATTTCATATCAATGTATCATATTATTTAATTAATATAGATCATTAACTCATTTCAGTAATAATTGAATTTACGATAAAACTAATTATGAGTTAAATGAGTTCATTAAAACATCCACAATTGATCAAAGGCTAAATTGCATAGTTCATAAAAAATTTTGAACTGTCGTCGTGACGTTGGGGTTTCCACGTCGTGACATGACGAACTTGTCATCATGACATCGTCTCCATTTTCCTACAATTTTTCATGCTTTATTTTTATTTATTTATTTTTATATCATTACCTGAACCATATTCAGATGTCTTAACTGCCACTTCATTTTACATATCATCCACTTACATCTATTTCTAATCTCAAGTCCTCATAAAACATGATATTCAATCAAATATAATAAAGTTTATAAAATTAACACAAATATTAAAGTTTTACAAATAAGACCATTGGAAGACTTGCACTTTCAAAGTAGTTTACCAATCTTATGTAACTTTCATATTTATTTCTAAATTGTGCCAATCAATTTAATTCTTCATAAAATTTTAACAATAATTCATTATCACATTAATTAACAATTATTCACTTATTATTTTATCAATTCGTTTAAACATATTCACATGTATTGATCATTCCATCACTTACAACCATTTCGAAACATTTCAAATTCATCTACCATATATATGTAATCATTTTTTTCCTCCTCCTTCTCTTCTCCATTCCACATCCTTTATGTATATATTTATTAGAATCTTTAGCTTTTAGTATATAACATGCTTATATGTAATTTTGTCTGTAATTCCACTATTTACTTATATATTAACATCAAAGCTATCCACTTGAGTCATAGTCACTAAATTATTTATATCTTGACTTACAGAATTCAAAATTAAGATCTGCTTGATGTTTTTAAAACAAGACTTAAATATCTTTTTACCGTAAAAATTTTAAAATTTATAATTTAGCCAATCAGTACAGTAAATTATTCAATTTGTCCCTATTCTGTTGCTTGACAGTTTCGACATTTCTTTACTAAAAATTAATTATTCTTAGTATGGGGATTGAATGATTTTTTTCATTTGTTTCTATTGAAAATAGACTCATTAATAATTTAAACATATAATTTTAAACTCATAATCATTTTTTTAATTTTTTTTATGATTTTCCAAAGTTAGAACAGGAGAACTCGAATCCACTCCGACCTTATTTCACGAAAATTAATATATCTTAAACTATAAAATCTCATTTCTTCCAGTGTTTGCTCCGTATGAAACCAGACTCAATAAGCTTCAATTTCATATTTAATTCAATCTCTAACTAAATTTCTATAATTTTAGGTAAATTTTCAAAGTTAAGTCACTGTTGTTGTCCAAACTGTTTTAATGAAAATATTTTCTTTTCCAAGGTTCTTTACACTATCTTTCATTCAATCACACATAATTGCCATACTTTTGATTACTATACAATTTAGTCACTTGTGTTTATGTGTAGATTACATATTCATTTCTCAATCTTAGCACTTTTCACCATACAAATCACATTCTCTCTTACCAATTTAGTGTTTTAAGTCTCTATTCTTCATCAAATACTTTCTATTTCTAGTATTTAGATTAAATACATACTTCATACATCTCACTCAAAACATCTTTAACCTAATCTATTGAAATACAAGTAGGTTTAGTATGAAACATCTTCCTTTTTCTTCTCATTTTCTCTACTTTCATCTACTATTTTCTTGCTTCTAAATTGATGAACATATTCTCTAGAATCTCTACTTCATCTTCTTTCTTTAATATCTAAGGAAATTTTTAAAAATTTTAGGTAAAAATGTAGATTTTCATGATAAAGGACTAAATTGTAAAGAAAATAAAACTTCCTTTCTCACCCTTTCACTCACGTTGGAAGGATGATAAATTTCATTCTAAGTAAAATATTAATAAAATAATATTTAACTAATTAATTAAAAAAAACACCAAAATATCATCAACATATCATTACATTATAGAATTCTCCCTCTTGCTAATTGACCATTTTACCCTTCATGATCTTTCTAAATTCCATCCTTGAATCATACTTAATTTCGTAAAATTATGATTTAGTCCCTCACAATTCTTCACATATTCAAATTGGTCCCTGCATGCCGATTCCATATATTAGTAAATTGGTTTATTTTCACTTTTGGTCTTTCAACGTTCTCATTTTTATACTTCGATCCCCTAAATTTTGAATATTTACACCTGAGTTAAAAAATTTCACATGTTTACAATTTAGTTTCTTCCTTAATACATCATGTCATGCTTCTTGATTCAACTCTCTTTTGATATATTGCAACTTTCATTTTCTTTAATCTTATACATTATTTATCTCATATTATTTACGACTAAGGGGGTTTTGTGGATGTTACAAATAATTTATTTAAATAATACATATTTACTCCAAACTCTAGAATTATTTAAAATTACAATAAAAAAACTCTAAATACAGTTCGTGTTTAATTAACCCGTCGGCCATAATCACTTTTAACTTAATTTGAATGGCTTGAATAAATCTCTTCGATGAAAAATCTCTAATAATTTGAATTTTAAGTTTGCAAATTGAGAATATATATATGTGTTTGTGGAATAAAGGAGAAATCCGAATTCTCCTTTTTGAATTTCATACGTGGAACTTGGAAGTACTATTTTTACTTGATGAATTTGGTTGTGTTTTTTGTTATGTATTGAAGTCAATTAATACAATTGGGGAGTAATAGTCAAAACGGAACGGTGGCTAGACTATTTCTGCGCAGAGAAGTTGTACTGGAAGCTCTAAACTGGGCCTGACAATGACTCTGAAAATATTTGGCATTAGGAATAACGTTATTCAAAAGAGTTTAATATAACATCAGTAATTTTATTTTGAATTTTAAGATTTTAATTTAGATTTAAATTTTTTTAAGATAAAAATACTTAAATCCAGGATAAAAATGTTGATGGTATTAATCTATCGAAAAAGGGAAATAGATGATATGGCATCACTGTTTCATACATTTTAATATTGAACCAATTGTTGATGATTTGGTAAAAATTTAAATTACAGGAGAATAGTGATGAAAAGTAATTCTAATGTTTTTCTAAAATATTCACTTATTTAAAAATTTTACAAAATAAAAAATTATTTTATTTATTTATTTAACGTTTTGCTTTCTTTTGCATTTGAATTTATATTATTTATCAAATCATTGAAAAATAGAAGGGAAAAATTAATGTTTATTAATTTTGTTGATATGGCGGCATATATGTGAATTGTTGTGTGTATAGTAATTAATTATTTTAAAAAAAATTAAAAAAAATTCATAACTTTTATACTTCTCAAATAATTTTAATTTTCTCTAAATCTCGTAAACTAACTAGAATCAAATTACCAAATCTTCAACATGGTGGTACAAGAAGACCGTCTTTTATCCAGGATGAATATCAAAAGAGGATAGAGGTCTATTGAAAGCTCATCCACTTCTTAAACTGTATTGCTACCCAATCTACAGCTCTGTTTGCCTCCCTGTAGTCTTCTTTGCAGATTTCATAAAAAGTCAAATTTGGAATCAATTTGAAGTATCATTTTTCCAAAATTATTTCGAATTGCACACTCCAATCCTGAAGATGAAATGGTCTCTAGCCCTAAACAAATTCTACAAAGGATAAAAACAATTGCTAAATGTCAAAGTGAACAAAATGCCTAGTAATTGAATCAGCTCTAGGCTTGTATGCAAAGTGTTACTTTAGATTGTTTGATTTAAAATTAGAATAATTATATTTTTAAATTATGATTTGAAACAAAATTTGAATTGCTAAAATTTCAATCAATTAGATGGATTTAGTTTGATTCAAAATATCTAAAATCAGCTCACTTGATAGCAAAAGTTTAATTAAAAAACAAATTCAAACAACTTACTAGCATCTTTATTGTATCGGAAGTTGGAATAATGTTTAGCATTATTGTTCTTCTGCTTTTGGCATATAAAAGGAATGACAAATTCAAAGGGTGAAACCAATCGAGAAATTACGTTCTGTATTAGCGTCCCGCAAAGCTTACTTCCAGTAGTTCCCAAGAGACATGATCGCATTTCTAAGATAAACTGCAAGCACCGCGACCAATAAAACAGCCAAAACCATGTTCATAACTTTTCTTGGATCCTTC
Source organism: Gossypium hirsutum (assembly GCF_007990345.1). Classification (NCBI taxonomy): domain Eukaryota; kingdom Viridiplantae; phylum Streptophyta; class Magnoliopsida; order Malvales; family Malvaceae; genus Gossypium; species Gossypium hirsutum. Next base: position 6,422,494 of record NC_053441.1, read on the forward strand.
ACCCCCTTAGCCAAACCCTCAACAACTTGTTTATAAACGATCCCACTTTGAGCAGCACGTAGGGCAGAATCAACAGGCTTTTCACTGGCTGAGCTACTCTTTACCTCCTGATCCTTACCATTTTTCTCCTTCTCCATAAGTCTGTGATCAGCTCCATTAGATGCATGCCTTTGATCTTCCATTTCTTCTTGTTTGTCTGGTGTTTTCTCTGAAACTTTGCCAGCCTCCTTGGCTACCCCATTTGTATTTGAATCATCACCTGTTTGTTTTTCCAGGGTGGTCTTGGGATGACCTTCTTGAACTGCATTATTTTGTTTCTCCGGCACATCTGCAGGCTTATGATCAGGCTTCGGGTTCGGAACTTCAGCCACCGCTTTTACTTTTTCCGGCTTCTCATCGGCTGGAACAATCAGTTTCGGGAACTTAACCTGAAGCATACTACCCTTGTAATTTGCTTTGATTTTGCTCTGGTCACAATTTGATGGGATGGGGAGTTCCTTGGAGAAACGGCTGAATTTGTTGTCACCAATTGGTTTTTCTCCAGATATCCTCAAGTTCCCCCCACTGGTCACTTGAACTTTAAGCTGCTCCTTCTTAAACCCTGTTCCATGAATCATACATATATATACACATATTCGAATTCATTAATGCATGGATAAACTGAACCCACTGCTATAATCTAAAATATCAAAATCATGAGTTTTTGGATCAAGAACAAACCATGAAGATATGCAATTAAAGTGTCCTCTGCAGTTTCATGAACCCATTCAGTGTAAACCTCCAAATTTTCATAAGCAGGCCGGGGATTCAAAGCCATGACTTTTGATTAATTCTTTTGATGAATATTATTAGACTTCAGGTTGAACTGTGAGAATTGCTGCTAAATTTGTTGGTTTTATATAGACAAAACAGAAGCATTCCAGAAGCAAAAACTCATAACATTTATTTTCTTCTTTTTGGGTGTTTTCTTTGAATCGAAATATTCTTTGTTCTCTTGATTTTGTTTTCTGGCTAAGGGTTTTAATATGCTTTGGCATCGAATAGTTGGTCACCTCATGCAAAAGGCAAAGTCCCAGGTTCTTTGCTGCTTCACAAAGCTGAAAGCTCTGTCTTTTCCCTTTTTGTTTGAAAACAAATATATATATTTTTGTATGAAATATAATTTTGTATTTAGAGATGTGAGTTGTAGGTCACTTAGAGGGATTAAACAATAGAAAGGAAGATAAGAGGAATATTTGATAGACTAATAGCTTTATTAGCCATATGTTTCTTCAATGGCAAGGAAAGAAGATACATTAACAAAGAAAGCACAAAGAAAGAAATAGAAGACATATTGGATAGGTTACTTTGGACAACTTTCAAGCTGTGGCGGTCCTGGTACCCGAACTTATTTCACCAACATGACAGGGCCAAGTAATGATAAATTTATTGAACCTATTGAATTTGTTGATTGAAACCCTTACAAATTCAATCTCTATTTTGGTTTCAGAACATTGCAAAGCATTTTAACAGTTAATAAAAAGCTCATGTAATTTTATTTGAAATTCAGGAGGATTATGAGTATTTTTGGAATTAGTTTATAAAGTATCTATCTATTATATACTTATTGGATAGCAATTTTTTTACTAACATTACTTAAAACCCAAAGTGTAAAATGAAAAGTATATACTTGTAATTTTTTTTAAGTGTTTAACTATTTTTAATTAAAAATTAAAAATACTCATATTTGTTAACCAGCCATGTTTTATTTTATTTTAAAAAAAAGGGCTAAGCCTCAAAACATAAAAACCTTGAGAAAAACAAATTCTGCCCTTAATCATCAATAACTTCTTACCTTTAGATTGCTTTTAATATATTTTTAATCATCAATAACTTCTTATTTTTATATTGCTTTTGATTAATATATTTTTAAAAAAAATTCGCAGGTGTGCGGATTCTAATTATTATAAATTTTAAAATGTTTTCTACATCAACTTAACTTTTAAAATTTTATTGATACATTATTAATGAAATTTTCAAATTTTATAAATAGAGTCGGGCGACGATAAGTGTCCTATAAATGTAGTACAATATATTTAAAAAATAAATATATAAATAAATTGGGACACATGACAATTTTTTAACCTTATTTGTAGAATTAAAAGAATACAACGTCGGTGAACCAAATACTAAACATTTATTTTTACTTTTTAAAAAAAATTAATTTATGTAAAATTTGAGATTTTTTATGAATTAAAATTTCAATATAAACTTTAAAAGAAATCACATATATGACGGGCCTAAATGCAAATTGGAGTGGACAAATGGGCTCTCGTTTTAGACCCAAATCAAAACGATAAAAGCCCTAAATATTAGGCTTAGTTTTTCAGCCCAGGCCGAGTAACAGGGAATTTGTAGTTTTCATGCAAAGCGTATATATTACGTGGCTTCCATTTATTGGTTGAACCTGGAAAAGCAGCAACTACGGCGCCGTATTTCCTAAATTTCGGGCATTTTGCCTTCAGAAATATATATCCCGCGACCTGGACTGCAAAGTAAATTCAGTCTTCAAAAAAAAAAAAAAAAGGGAAAGTAGAGGGAATTGGCCTTTGGGGGAGTAGCTCTAACTCAGTGAGTCAGTGCTCAATAGATGATTTAGAAATTGAACAATGGCGGTGGAGACGAATTTCGCATCGTTGTTTGAGAAGCTGAAAGTGGAAGATCCATGGCTCCCTCCTCGAACCTGGGAATCCATTCCTTCTCAAAGCGGCCCCCTTCCTCCTCTTCCAGACTCTCAACCTCCCATTTCCTCCTCTTCATCAGTCTCCGTAAGTATTATCATCTCTGTCTCTCGGTCGATCGATAATTTTTATGTACCAATTTTAAGATGTACTTTTGATTGTATATTTCAACAACCTACGAACTACGACATTGCCTGGGTAAGCTCTGATGTTTGGTTTTTATTCTAGAATTCTTTTAGTTTTAGTGAAATTTAGTTTTTAAATTCTGCTTCTTTTTTAAAATAATTAAATTAAACGTGTTTGTTAACTGATCTGATGGTGTTATTAAGAAATTAAAAATTTAAATATTAGTATCATTTAAAATTTGCATGAATTTTGTTTTAAATGAAGAAAATGTTTGACTGCATTCCCATTTTTAATTGTTATAATATAGTTTTAATTTTTACTCACTATCAGGAAGCAAAAAAAACTACTGGCTAAAGGCCAGTAGTAAAAAGAATGACCAACTGCTTCTTTGTTTTGGATTAAGATTATACTTTACTGATCTCTTTTATGATTTGAGTAAGCGGCTGCTTGGAAGCTGGATCTCTAATTAAGCATCCTGCATCAAATTGCTTTGGTGAAGTAATTATTTGTGTGAGATATAGAGAAATAAGAAAATAGAAATTTAACTGAATTGAACTCTGTTGCAACTTGAGGTTATTGCAACTTGAGGTTATCTATGAAGCGGACACTTCTAGCAAGGGAGTGTCCAAGAGTTAGACACCGCAGACTACACGCTGGGCATGTGAGTTCATGTCAAAAAATAAAAATAAAAAAAATTTCCTGACACAGTCAAAACATAGTCAAGACACAACTTAGCATGTTTGAGCACAGCTGGACACACCATGACGGTTTTCCCCCCCTAAATATGAAATGTTCTAATGTATTTTTAAAGGTTCATGTTTCTAAAATCAATAGCAAATTTTTAAAATTGAAAAGCTATTTGCATGTTAATATTTATTTGAGAAGTATCGTTTTTACATTTTATTGTATGCTATCATATAAAATGTCTTAATTTTTTAAAATTTATTATGTCGCATGCCGATGTCATGCAGTACCTGTATTTACATGTCAATGTACATGCTTCCTAGGTGGTTATGAATTGTGTGAAGCTATGATTTTTTATCAGCAAATTCAAGTTTTAGAAGGTCCATTTTGAGTAACCTGAAGAATGTGTACTCTTTGGGACTATAACGACATATGCTGGTTTGTGGTAATTCTACTTAAAAATATGATCAAACCATAAACATTATTTTTAAGCTGCAGTCATCTATTTTATTTCTTTATAACAATCGAGATGACATTGTCATACAGGAGGCAACTTTGGTGAGGTTGGCACTAAATGCACTGCAAGGCGTAGAATCATCTCTTTGTAGCATAGAAAAACTTTCTGCTGCCTTTTTTTCTGATCCTGCGGATAGGACTTTCCATCAAACTCCTAGTCTTTGGTACCGGTCTTCCAGCACTCATGCTTTGGGGAAGATTCTCAAATCAATAGGCCGTTCAGGTTTCCTAGTTTTCCTTCTCCATAAGTTTGTAGAATATTTTACAAATTTGAATCCCAATGGAAATTCATTTTCACTACGGAAGGGCTGGGAAAATTCTCAAGCAGCAGACAATCAAAATCATGGTGGCCACAGAGTGAAAGACGAAGAGGGCCCTAAATATAGCCTTGTTAATCAAGCATTCTCTGTAGCTGTAGGAAAGGTTTTGGAAGGGTACATTTGTGCGTTGGACACATTATATGCATCAGTAAATGTAAGGCGTTCAAAGAGTACTGAAGTCTCTACAGGTGTATCTTCAGGCTGTCTCACAAGTGTGGTTTACTCTGGAATTACGCTATTGGAGGTATACCTGCACACAAAGGATTTGAGGACCCAGATTGAAGCTCTTGGGAATATATGCAATCTGTATGATTTAGCTCTTTGCTTCTTGGAATCTTCTTTTGAAGAACTAAGTTATAAGGCAACCACGGGATTTCATAAATTCTTCAGGGGAGGTGACCTGCTTAGTTACTTGTATACACAAGTAAAGGTTAGTTTAATTGATTGTTGTATTGTTGATATCTTTACTTAAATTTTCATTTCAGTCAATTTAACTCTCTAGTCTTTATGTTGGCCAAGCTTCATATTACCGTTGGATGCAGTGGAAATTTTCAGCTATAACCTCTAGAGTCATTATATATGGTGCTTGATTGATTGAACAACCGGGTGTTAGAAGTTCTTCTTTGCTTCAACTTATTTCCCCTAAAAGATAGGAAGTTTATTAAGAACCAAACATCCTATTGCTGAGAAATGTTTTTTAACCCCTATGGTTTTGCTAGTTAACATTCTTTTAGCCATTTCTTCTTGTAGGTTGCGGACCCTGCTCACCATGCTTTACTCAAGTTTCTTTTTCTTCGGTCATGTGAACCTTATTGTGAGTTTATAAGGTCCTGGATTTTTAAAGCTGAGATTAATGATCCTTATAAGGAGTTTGTTGTAGAGTACATGGATACGTTACAACATCGTTCTGCTGGTAAAGATGGAATCCCTATTGACTTTCCGGTTGCAAATATTACGGTAAATAAATTTTGAGTGGTTTAATTATGTTTAAATATTTCACTTTTTTTAGTTCTCTTTCAATTGTGATCCTCTTAAAAGTGACAATTTCTATCAGGAGCGGGATGGAGTTGTTGTTCCATGTTTCCTGAAGGATCTTTTGACTCCACTTGTTAGGGCTGGTCAGCAGCTTCAAGTTCTAATGAAATTGCTTGAATTGCGTAAACATGTTGATACTGGAGACCATACTTATTCTGATTTTCTTCCCTGCTGGAGTGGTTTTGCTGGCAGTAATCCGTTTTATGCTTCTTCAATCACTTTTGGCAAAGAAAATATAGAAGCATTGGTTCTCATGCGTAATAGTTACTATGAGAGGATGGAGGAGAAACTTGAAAATTTACTGACAGGGTTGGAATTCAATTGTCAACAGGTATCACAATTTTTCTTGTAGATATGTTGCCTTCTTATCGTGTGCTATGTAAAGGATGATATGAAAAATCTGCAACTATTACTTGGTTTCAATTAGTGTGCTCTTGTGTTTCTCTGTTGGTTTTACCATGGTTCATCCACTTTTATTTCCAGTTGTAACCGTCTATACTACCTTGCTGGCTGTCTGGGCCTTCGTGTATCATGTGAAATACTGAAATCTGATTAATTACCTGTTGTATCACTAAATACCAGCAGACATACTATCTTGATAATTCATATTTCAGGTTGACTTAATCAATATGTTATCCCAACTAGAAATAAACAAATAGTAATTTGTACTGTGCTTTCTCATTTAGCAACTTCTTAGGCTGTAATCACATGCACCAATTATTACTTAGGACATGGTTCTATGTTCAGCACAATACATCACTAATCTATTTATTTGAAACAAATTAGTCTTTTTGCCATTGTTCCTTGCAAACTTTTTTTCTTTTTTACTCCTGTTAGATGCTTTGTATGCTAAGAACTTAAAACGATTCTGCTTATTCAGCATAGAGATTCCCAAGTTTTATTTTGTTCTTCCGGCCCCCATTCTGGACCTAGGAGTCTGTAAACTATTTCTAGAATTGGTAGATTATGATAGGGTAAACAATGTACATAATCATTTATACCTAGGATTTTTTTTCTTTTTTCCTGTACCTGCCTTTACACTCAATGGTATGCCCAAGTTGTGACATGTTGGAGGTTTCATTCACTGACCATGGGCAATTGTTATGCATCTTAATGCTGTTTTACCCAGCTCTGTGCCTTACCCAAATATTCACTGTCTTCCAGGTAATTTCGCATAGGGCTGAACCTCATTTATTTGGTACTAGTGGAGACACTCCAAATATTGCAGCTTCACTCACAGTGGACGACAAATTGGTTATTAATTCAACAATGAAACGAAGTTTCTCTAATGTGTAATCTTTCTCTCGCTGCCTCTCTCTGTGCATGTGTAAAATTGTCCTTTTAATTTTTTTTTACTTTAATTTGGTTCTGATATCTGGGTTAAATAATTGAAGGAACTCTCTTCCAATGAAACTCTTTCCTAAAGACTTGATAAGACCAATGATGCAAGAAAGCATGTAGGCAAAGGGTTCAATAACTCCTATATAATTTATTATTTAGGTGGAAAACTTTTTCTTATTCTAAAGGATTGATTAGGTGAGAGAGCATAAAATTAATTTCAATTTGCCAAAAAAAAAATGGATTGAAAAGGTTTGATCTTTATGATGATTGAGTGGCTCAAGTTCAAAGGTTTCCTCTCTTGATTTTCAGGAATTGAGTGTTTGGAACCTACTATTTCTGGCGAGTTTGGGCTATAAGGTCTGAAAACAATAAGAAATGTTAGGGCCCAAAAAATGGCTTAATGGTATAGCTATGACCGTAAGTTGGAAAACTTGGTTTGGAAGTTTTATTGTCCTGGTATTATGGGTATTGCAAAAGCTGTACGTATTGTGTACTTGATTTTAGGTCAAAGTTTGCAACTGGCTTGTTTGTATGTTCTTAAGGGAAAAAATTTAGGACCAGTTGCAGGTTTCAAGTGCATTTGAAAGCATTTGGAAGAAATGATTAAAGACCTTGGTTCTACCTAGGGCCTAGAGATGCTTCTCCTCGGTGCAAACTCAAAAGAGCACCACTAGAACTAGAAAACTTTCAATAGTCTCTTTCTATGAAAAAATTGACGTCCAATTAGGGAAACTGCCTAAGTTTGTTTCAAGCATCTCCAAGTTGAAAACATAGGCCCAATAACATGAAGCCGGTGTAAGACTCAATGTCAAATACGACAGCCTAATAATGCCTATCTTGCAGCCAAAAAATATTCTAAAAGTGGCTATAACTCCTAAAAGTCCAGGAGCACCTGAATTAAATAACATTTTCGATTGGAAACAAATGAAGGAAAAAATAATAATTTTCTGCACCTAATAAAGTATGTAAACAACTTTCTATGGGAGCAACATTTCTGTTAGTCCATGATAATTCCTCACTTTTGATCCTTATTTTTGTTCGTAATTTAAGTGAACTTGTTGAATATCCAACCTCAAACTAATTGGTAATAGATGAAGGGGATCCACTTTTAATATAAGACCATGATAAACCAGTACTTAATAAGATGTCAGTCAGCACCACTTAATATTCCCCTCCCATGTAGCTCACAGGATCTTGTTACAACATACAACTATTTAATGACTATGCAAGCAAGCTATATATGATTTGAATAGTCTCAGAGAAGTATGCAATATATTCAGATATGTTAAGATTAGGGGAGAGTGAGGTTAACTCCAGGCATTGTTCACTATGATTGTTATATACCCTCTTACATGCCTTGCCTCCGAATCTTTTCTCATTATCAACATTTGACTTGCATATTCTTTTGTTGTTTGATTGATACCTGATTTCTTTGAATTTCAGGTCGCTTGACAATAATGATTTTGATGACTCTAGTACAAAAGATGGATCCTCTCATGAAGCTGACATCTTTGAACCATTTGAGTCTTCATCTATGAGTAGTTTTGAAGAGCATACTGAGTCTGAGCAGTTGATTGAACACTCTAATAATTTAGTTTGGCCTAAACAAAATTATTTCTCTGCCCTAAGCTTTTCTGTTAGTACCCCATTTGGAAACTCATTGCAGCTAGCTTTGCAGAATGGCAAGTCTGACCGTATGGAAAGCAGTTTGCAAGCTGGAACTGGTGGGCATGGCAATTTTATAGGTTGTGAACCTAATGGGATATATGATCACTTATCTCCGCACCTCAAGTCAAACTGGTTGTGTGCAGAGGTTGAATCTGCAAATATTCTAACTTCCAAAGGTTGGCCAGTTAACAGTGCAAGGAATAATGCCTTCTGTATTGATGGCGATGACAGAGATGATAAAAGATCACATCTATGTGATTCTGACATAAAGACGAGAAAATGTAACACGCAATTCTTTGATAAATTTGTGCAACATTTTAATGAATCAATTGCTATCAACAATATTTCAGCAGTGGACACCTCAAATGAGGGTCAACATGAAAAGGACTCTACTTCAGGGTTATTCCAATTGCGACAGTTCAAGCTTACTTGCAATGGTAGCCTTCTGAGCAAAAATCCAATGTTGACAAACAAGAGTTTTTTCCGTATGATGAGCAAACCTGGTGATGCAAGCCAGATAGACTACCAGCAAACTTTACCTTATTTTGATTTTTCTTCAGTTGATGACCCTTGTATGGTTTATGTCAAAAGGCTATCATCTGGGATTACACATGAATTTCTTGAGAATACCAGTTCTGTGACAAATGGTAGGGGTAATCAGGATGACAAACAAGGCTATGGAGATGTTCTCTTGGTTGACAATTCAAAAAGTTCTTATGCTGTTCCACCTTTGGAGTTAAGGAATCAAACCCAGGATGTCATTTCAACAACTGTTTCTGGCAGCAGTTGTTGGGAGAGTTTGCTTGGTAGTTTTAGCACCCCTAATAGCAGTGGGACTATAGATATGAAGCTGAATACATCTTCCACGTTTGAGATACCCCTTGACTTCGTAATTGACAAATGCCTACTGCAGGAAATCTTGCTTCAGTATCCTTACTCATGTCCTACTAGATGGGGAGGAAAGATAACCATATTGTCCAATTATTCATTCTTTATGTTGGTTTATTAGTGTTTGGTATCAGGCCCAAACCTTAATTTCATTTATATAGAATGATTTGTTTGCTGCATTTACGATTTTCTTTGCTATTGGATTTGAGATGATTATGGGTTTTCTTGCTGTGATATGTGCTAGCATAAGTTGGCTGTCTGTTTAATATCCAAAGAACAGACAGATTGGTGATACACTTTAGTGGTTGTTGCAAATATATGCAATTTAAGATTTTGGGTATATGCATTTATCATGGAAAAAAAAGCCTTTCTTCCTTCTCCAACCCTCCTCTTCCACCCAACCAATAAAAGGAAAAATAAATAATCAAGCTTTACTTTGTGTCAAAGCCCTATATTTAGCTGCCAAGTTTAGATCATTCTAATTATCCTATTCATATTTCTATCTGTTCAAAAGGTTTATGTCGGACTGTGCTTTTTCTTAATTATTTAAGATATAACTATGTCAGCAAATTAACCATCAAGATACTTGAAGAAGGTTTTGATTTGCAAGAACACTTGTTAGCGCTGCGGCGATATCATTTTATGGAACTGGCAGACTGGGCAGATTTGTTCATCATGTCCCTTTCGCATCATGTATGACTGTCTGTCTAATAAGTCACTTAATGCTTTATTGTTTAAATATTGTGTGCTTTTTCAGCAAGGAAAAAAAATGAATATTTATTACTTACAATCATTTCCTTTTTACATGGAATGAACAGAAATGGTGTGTTACAGAGGTGGACCGGAGACTCTCTGAAATTCAAGGACTTCTTGAGTTGTCCGTGCAGAGGTCATCTTGTGAAAGAGACCCTCATAAAGATCGGTTATTTATTTATGCAAAAGGGCATGGGTTGTTGCCTCTTTCAACTTCTACAATTGGTACAATTATCATTAATTCATTATTCCAATTTAACCTCCTATTTCTCAAACATATACATGCTCAGATCCTATTTCTTTCCTCTGCTCCCATTTCAACCTCCGTGTTAGAGGAATCCATTCGGTTTATTTATCATCTTAAAAGTTTATGGCTGTTAACATGGCAGGTGTTCATTCCTTCGACTTTTTAGGTCTGGGCTATCGAGTGGATTGGCCTATCAGCATTATTTTGACTCCTGGTGCATTGAAAATATATGCTGATATATTCAACTTTCTGATACAACTGAAGCTTGCTGTTTTTTCACTGACTGATGTATGGTGCTCATTAAAGGTGCAAGAGACTTGAATTACAGAGATAACAGCCGTTTACACTTGCATAAGCATGCATGGCCACAATTTCTTCACCATTGAAAGTCAAACCAAGCGGGTGCATAATTTTTAAGTTTTCTTCATTCTTCATGGGTTAAATATGTATATTGCTAATTGTTAGTTCCCTGCTAAAACTTCTCTTGATTCAAGTGTTGGTAAATTACCCAATGTTCATCTATCTGCATATAGTTCAATCAAAATTATGGTATACTCAATATTTTCTCATCTAATCCACACTGTTCTCAGAACATTGTATTTGCTTTCACAATCTTTGTGTTGTACTTTCTAAGAATTAGCATTTGCAACATGAAATACTTGGATTTTGGCACTCATGGAAATTTCAAATGAATTCACCTCTTGATAATATTTAAATATTCGTTACAGGATGTAGTGCACTTGATCTGTCAAAAACACCATCCTACACTACATGAACGTGAAGTGGGCCATTTTAACAAGTTAATGAAGTTGAGGTATGGTTAATACTTTTGCAATTTATGAAATAATAATTATCATTATCAACTCGAAGCGAGAAAAACACTAAACACTTCACACTTATGGCCTGTCTTCTTGTGCAATTGTTTGGAGCACCATTCGATGCAAATTTTGGAACATTGCTGGTTTGGAAGTTTACAAATATGTAAAGCATCCTAGAGTTCTGAGTTTCAAAGATTTCATTTGGTGTTAACAGTTATTTGCCTAATTTTAGAAGCAATTAGCATCTTTCGCTCAGAATTTAGCATTCACCGACTGTGCAGCTACTATTTTATTCCATCTTCCAACCTTGACTACAGAAGCACAAGTGGGTGGGGAGGATTGTCTGGTAGCTTTTATTTAAGAAAATGTGAATTTCTAAATGGTAATCCGATCTTCAGATACTTGTTAAAAAGAAATATGTGAAGGTTCTTTAGGTGCAAATGACCTTTTCGTTATTCCCTTTTTTCCTTAAAATTTTGGTGCTAAAGTCAAAATCTACATTCTAGTATTTTAAGGAATTCAGACCCTTTCTTCATGTGTAGATTACCAGGATGGACGGTAAGATATCTAATGATTCTGTAGGAAATAGAGAATTTGCTAAAAGAGGGAGAATGAATTAAAATTTCTGTTTTTTGATGGTTATATCTGATAATGTACTTTGTGGTATCTTACTGTCAAACTCGTCATGTGTGACATTGGGGCAAAAAATCCTAATGTAATAAAGGTATCTAGCTTTGATGTTTCCTTTTTTAGATAGTTTTAGCATTTAGGTTCACTAAGAAGTAACTTTTTTTTCTTTTCTTTCTATGCCAGGCATCAGGTTAATCATTTTGTATCTACACTACAGCAATATGTACAGTCACAACTATCACATGTATCATGGTGCAAGTTTCTTCACTCATTTAAGCACAAGGTTTTTAGAAAATTCTTACACATCGTGTGTTTATCTCTTATGCCGATTGTGGTTCAGTTTACCTGAACTGGTTTTTGTGCATTTCCCATCTGAAGCCAAGTCATTTTCTTCTTTTTTTGAGTTGCAATTTTTTCAAGGACCTATTCTTTTCTGATTTTGCTGAGATTATGGTTTTAAATACAGCATAGAAAAAAAAATGCAATCATTATAGCTGTCCCCTTGCAATGGGAAAAAGCATGGGTTGTTTTTATTGTTTGGTAAGCAACTAATTTTATTCCAACCCTGTGGAAGAATAAATGTTTGCGCTAACGGTTTAACATCTTTCTCAATTGAAGAAATATTTAGTGAAAGGAGAAACAGAACACCATGCTAAATTGATGTGTATCCATGTACCAAAAAAGCTATGTTTTGATTTCCTAACATTTGCCTTATCATCTAAAGCTTATTATTTTGTTTTAAAATATCATAATAATTACAATATTTGAATCTATTATACGGCATGTATTTATGCTCTTTATTTGGTTTTACTTTTTATGCCTCTTATTAGTCTATTTTCAAATTGGCTTCTACTTATTCAATTGCAAAGGGAGAAATTCTCTAGGTTGTTATGTTATTGACGGTGGTTCATGGTTCTACAGGTCAAAGATATGATGGATCTTGAGTCGGTGCATATGTCATATCTAACTGATTCACTACATATGTAAGTCCTGCTTCGCTCCCGTTTAAAGTTTGAGTTAGCCAACTTTTTTTCCTTTCTGTTTTTTTTTTTTTTGGGGGGGGGGGGCTGGAGAGAGGGGAGAGACTTGTTATAGTAATAATTGGGTTCTTACTGCCTTAATTCCCTTTGGACCAAGTTTTAACCTTGCGACATATATGGAACTTGGAACATATCTATTGTGGCTACTCCAGCTACCTGCCCCTCAACATCCTTGATATGCTTGTTTCTATATTGATAATGCATTTGATTAAGCATCCGATCTAAAATCAATTGGTAATAGGTAGAAGGGTTCAACTTGAATATAAGGATAACCCCGCTTAACTCCGCCTTACATGTAACTTGACAAGGGCATACCTATGGACAATCTCAGATCCGGTGGGCAACCAACCTCACATGGGGTGCAACAGAAAAAAACTTTGGCTCTAATACCATATCAAGCTTCCAATCTAAAAGCAATTGAGAATAAGTGGAAGGGCCCAATTTGAATATAAGACCACAAGAAAGACTTAATAGATATGAGATACCACCACTTTAACGCTCTCAAATGTGGATACGTTTTCCTCATATTGCTCCAACTCTTCACTTTTCTTGAAGTATCAAGGTCCAGCACGTCCGAGCATTGGTACGGGGATATGACCTTCTAAGAACCCTTCAGAAAACGTGAGAAAATTGAACATGCTTGTTTCACACATATCTGTATTTGACACTCACACTAACACCAAGTCCAAGTAACATGGCCTTTTCCTTTATGATCAATGCCAAAGCCAAAGAAATCTTTTACTTGCATTGACTCCGATATTCAAACTGCATCTGTTTTGTTGCCACAGAATAATTCTTTTAGCATGTTCAGTTTCACACTAATGATGATTCTTCATTAACAATACATGTATACTTTTCAGATGTTTTCTATCTGATGAAACAAAACCTATAGCCAGTACCATAGAGAATATTTTGCAGTGTGCCCTAGACTTCCGGTCTTGTCTTACTGGTGATATATGGAATGTGGGACTTGCTGAAGGTGATTTACAGGATAAACTTTCTAAGATCAACATATCTCAGGTAACCATCAAATTATGATCCATACTGCCTGCTGCAATACATTTGCATGATGTTTAAGTAAGCTTCAAAATCCTGATTTTTAGTTTCTTATTGCAAGCAAGTATTGCACTATGGTGGAATTCAGTATTCTGGCGATGAACTCCATCAGGCATAAATGCATACCTGTTTTCTATAAGAAGTAGTTATTTAATCTTTCTTTGTTTCTGAACTTTTAATTGTAGCAACTGTATTTTGAGGAAGATAGAGACATTTTAAATTTCAAACAGATGTTACATAACTGAATTCATCATGCATCTTTATTCCGTTTAGTTGTGCTCAGTGATGGTTAATATTAATCGTTTTGCATTATATGGAATTTACTGCCATTTCTGTGCTTGAAATAGGTTGATACATTTTCCGTCTCTAGCTTGTTTGCAATGCATTGGTAACTAGGAGCTGAACACAAAACAAAGTCTTTCTTGTTTTAAAATGTTAGAGCAGACACATGTGACTAGATTTTTTTAGAAAATATGTCAGTGCTCAAGTCGAGATGGATGAAGTCAAACTTAACCTGTAATAGTAATGGTGATTCCAAGGAGATAGAAAGACTGATAAATGCTATAGAGATTATTATCATCGGAAGGTATTACAAGCCAAAAAGATCCAACTAGAACAAATAGCAATCCATTGAACAATTAGAGAAGTCTTTGCAGCAAGTAGAATTATTTCAATTTCTTAGACTTTTAAGTTAACATTTTAGATGAGAGACAGAGAGAACACCTAATTAATAAACTAATTATATATATTTCCCGCAGGTTCTTTTCATAAAAGAAAAGTTCGACAAAAATCTTAAAGAACTGCATCTACTCTACCTCAAATCACCTAAACATGGAGAATCTGGGCTTTCGTGTTTCTGGGGATATCTCAACTATAATGACTATTACTTTAATGAAAATGAAATGAGCTATTATGCTTTCTCAGTCTGAAGTCCTTTCCATGAAGATCGAAAGTAGGTAGCGATATGCATTCTTCTGTGTCGCTAAGTTCATCGAAACAAGCTCAAAGTAGAAGTCCTAAACTGCATCGTGGTTTGGACTCAATACTCTTAGCAGCAGCCAACCTGCACCATATCATCTTTGCACTGCTGCAGTCGATTTTCATGCAAGGTAAGGCATCAATCCTTTATTTAGCTGGATTTGTTGTGTTTGTTGTCCCTTAATTTAGGGTAAATTCTTAACATTTTTCCCCCTTAGCCTGATCCCTGAGTGCTAAGTTAATGAATTTTGTTTCCAAAGGTTAAAGTTTGAATGTGCTTTTGAGTTCCACTATTTTTCAAACAACGGCCTGTAAATGTTTAATATTGCAAAAGTTCTTATTTATTTCTATTTCTTACTATTTCATTGGAGTAAAAAGTAGGCAATGGTAAATGGCACGTTACGTTGGGTTTGGTTTTGAAAAAAGAAAATGTTGTTGTTGTGCAATATTTGTCTTCTGAAAAGTTGATTTTTTTTATATAATGCTTAGAATTACTTATAATCCCCTTTAATCTTAAATAGAAAGATGAATGTATTTCAGAATGTTCAAACTTATATCCTCCTACACTAGTAATCATGCCGATGCTATTCAAACTAAAACTCAATTGGATCATAACTAAAATTCCATCAGTTTGGCTAATTGTTTTTTTCTTAATTAAAAAGATTGTGCACTTGAAGCCATTTAATCTAAATTACTCTACCAATTCTTACCCTAAAAAATTATTATAACAACGAGAATGTCAACTAAACTAGTAGGGGTGATTTGTCAACTAAATTAGTAGAGGTGAGTTTAGTTTAATTTGATTGGATTTTTTCAGATTTTTTTCATAATTTGGTTAGATCTATGGTTTTTTTTTCATTTAATTTTGAGTTTTAGATGTATAGATTTTATTTTGGTAAAATAAGATTTGTTTTATAATTTTTGAATATTATTTGATAAATTCATATATAAAAAATAATTAATAATTCTTATGTAATACTTTTAAAAATAAACTACGTAGTATCTTAATGTTATTTTTATCATTTTAAATAAAAATATCTTTTTACATCTTGAAATAAATTTAATTATAAATTGGCTTGGATAATTGCGAACTCCTAAACAAAACTGTACTTACAAACTTAAAGGTATACTTGCACCTTTTTTTAAACGTACACGTACATCCTTGATTACATGGTAAAAAGCAAAATAGAAAACGCATTTACTACTGACTACTGAGATATGCATATGCTGCATGTCTATGAAAATGACAGCTGAACTCAACAGTAGTAACTAAGATAACAATAATTAATAAACCAAAGATAGTAAAGGAATGAAATCATACCTTTTTTATATAGAAAATTAAATAGATACGTTAATCATGTTGAACAGATTACCCACGCTAATCAATAATTGTAAATCGGAAAATATATTTAACTCGTTTTTCTAATGGTCAATTAAATTATAATTTAACTGTTAAATATTATAATTTTATTCTATACCCATTTCTTATTCTTTAAAAGATAAATATTTTATGGATGAACAATTTGGGTCCTCATACATTTTAATTATTTATAAAAACAATTTTCAAAATCCTAAAACGTCTTGAAATTATTAATTGTTTTTATAATAAATTCCCACGGATAATTGTTAGTGTAAAAGAAATTATGAAAATGAGAGGTTAAGAATAGTAGTTGTCTTCTAACAAATTGAGCAAAGATCCAAACGGTTGAAAATTCATGTACACTTTGACTTTTAGTATCTGATCTGTTGCTTATGTTTTATTTTATTTTGACCTGTTAGTTAACAGTTAGTAAAAGATTTAAGTAAAGCCTTTAAATTATATAATTCTTTTTAAATTAAATATGATTGAATTAGATATCTAAATTATAAATTCATAATTATTATGAATTCAATTATTAGAAAAATATGTAAATATATCGAATTAAGAATATTAAATATACATTAATTATTTATTATATTACGAAGTTGTTAGTAGAGGTGATCATGAGTTGGGCTACTTGGCCCAGCCCGATAGCCTGCCTGAAAAACGGGAGAGTTTGGGTAAAAATATAGGCTCGAAATATGAGTTTGGGAAAAAAATGAGGCCTGTTTAGAAAACGAACCGAGCCTTAGGTAAAACTTTTTTGGCCTGGGCCTGGGCCCGGCCCGTCTCGAATTATATATTAAATATATATTTTTTATTTTTAATCAAATATATATTTTATATATATTAAATATATATTTAATATGAGTCGGGCCGGGCCGGGCCAAACTCGGGCTTAACAATTTTCTTTCGGGTTGGGCTTGGACAAATTTTTAGACTCATATCTCGGGTCATGCTGGGCCCGAACTTAGAAAATGGACCTAAAATTTTATTTGGGCTTGGCCGAACCCGGCTCGACCCATGATCACCTCTTTAGCCAAGTGTAGATATAAAATTTTGAGTATTATCAATTCATTATCAATAAATGATTCTGCGATATATTTTGCATGTACAATTGAACAATTAGAACTCAACACTTAATTATTGTTGAAGCATCCTAAAAAATAAATATCATAAATAAATTTAGATTTATATGGACAAAATATTACAAAATATAATATTAGAGTTAAAAAAAAAAAAGCTTACTTCAATATATCACAAAATATTATAGAATATAATACACCCGATTCTCTCTATAATAATTTTATATCTAAGATTTTGCGTTTACAAAAAAGTAATATACCTATAACATCATGTTATAAACATATAATTGTAGTAAACTTATAATATAATTTTGAATTTTCACTAAACGAAGAAAGTGCAAATCAAACCAATAAAATTAAAAAAAATGCATAATAGATGCATGCATTATTGTTTATGCATATTTTATTTTATATGATTTCATATGGTTAATTATAAATTTTATAAATCTAATAAGTTTAATTAATCAGTATGAGTTACTAGATTAAATTAATTAATGAATAATATTTTAATTAAGATCATTTTATTTAATCAACTATAATCAATCAGTTTGCTTATATGAAATAATTATATCTTTAATTAAAATTTTAGACAATATGTTATTATGGAAATATAATTTAACAAAGAAAGTACTTGACAAACTGTTGTTATTATAAGTAAAAAACTGTTATAAATAATTAAAATAAAACCTAAAAATTTGACAATTATTTTAAAATGTTATTATAATAGGTGGTTCTTATAAAGAAGACAAATTATCTTATAAGTCAAAAAAGAGCCTAGTAAATTTAAGCATATTACAAAATATAAATTACAAATGATAAAAGGTGTTTGAGTCCTATGCATGGCTTTTAATTTAATTAGTTAGTTCGTAGTTAGATTGTTCTAATTCGTAATTTTTAAGACAATAGTTTGATTCTTATTATAATTTTTAATCTATTTGTATTGTGATAATTTAAATTTTCATTAAGTAATTATTTAGACATGTATTTGTAATTTAAATTTGGTTATACTATGAATTAAATAATAATTTGTTAATGCTTTATTTTTCATAAATAAATAAAATAATTCTTTTTTGAGCGATGGCTTCTAACTCTAACACGAAGAAACGACAAATTCCAACATTTCACGATAAAGTGACAACGACTACCAACGAAAATGACCGCCCCCGACTTTACCTTTTAAAGGAGTGGATATATATTCAGTTGATTTTGATTATGACATCATTTTTTCTTGGCCAAGTTTTATTTATTTGACTTTTTTAAAAAAAGGAAATCTGGGCAATCCCACCGCTGGTTCTCAGTCAGTAGTAGTTTCAGCAGTGGCTCTCAGAAAATGGGTCAGCAAACCCAAACTACACCCACAAAAAAACCACACCAAACGTTAGTTTTTGCTGTTAATGGAGAGCGATTTGAGCTCTCTGGACTTGACCCTTCCACTACTTTGCTTGAGTTCTTGCGTTCTCAGACTTCTTTCAAGAGTGTCAAGCTTGGTTGTGGTGAAGGTCTCTCTTTCTCCTTTGATTCCTTTATGGAAGTAATCTTTTTTCCTATCCTTTTTTGTGGAATGTTTATAGATTCTGGAATGTAGGACTGATTTTGATTAATTCTCTCAAGTGGGTTAAGTGAATTTACTTTATTATGGATGGATCTGAAGTTCTCAAACATGTTATTGCCTATAGACTCGTGTGTGTTTCAGTATGATAGTTGTACTTTGGTGACTTTTTCTTTGATGGGTACTAGGATTTTCTTCTTTCGAATGTAAAAGTTTGTTTCTTTTGCAGGTATTCGGATTCTATGCATAAATTGTGTATGTGAAGTTTGATTTTTTTTTTTTTTTTTTTTTTGCATTCAGTATATGTTGTTAGACAGTTCTATTAAATTCTAAAGATCTGCCGAACAGTAGTTCCTATGTAAATTCAATAATTATTGTAAGTACTAAATTTTCTGCTTCATCAAACAAAGCCTATTGTCAACAGCAGCAAGTCTATTGTCTGTTCATTTAGTCTAATCATATGTGTTTGTATTTGAACCACACACGATAGCTTATTAGAAAAATCTTAAAAGTATTTCAGATAATTAAACTTTTTAATAGGTGGCATAATGTATTTCACTTGTCAATGTATAGATTGTACACCAAAAGTGAATCAAATATGAATCCATGTTTTTATTAATTAATTTATTTCTATTTTACAAGGCAGAGGAACTACAAGTAATTGCTGTTTTGAATCATACATTGCTGTTTTAATTAATTAATTAATTTTTGTGTGTGTGTGGGAATTGAATTTGCTTATGAATCAAAATAGTATGGTTTATTTATTTTAAAGTTTTGGTATGACAGGAGGCTGTGGCGCCTGTCTTGTCCTTCTCTCCAAGTATGACCCTGTGCAGGACAAGGTTGATGATTTTACTGTGAGTTCATGCCTTACACTACTTTGCAGTGTAAATGGGTGTTCGATTACAACAGCAGAGGGAGTTGGAAATAGCAAGGATGGGTTCCACCCTATTCAGGAAAGGTTTTCTGGTTTCCATGCTTCTCAATGTGGTTATTGTACTCCTGGAATGTGTGTTTCTCTATATTCAGCACTCATTAATGCTGATAAAACCGATAGAACAGGATTACGTCCTGGATTCTCCAAGCTAACAGTTTCGGAAGCAGAAAAGTCTATTGCAGGAAATCTTTGTCGCTGTACTGGCTACCGACCCCTTGTAGATGCCTGTAAAAGTTTTGCTGCTGATGTTGATATGGAGGATTTGGGATTTAACTCCTTTTGGAAAAAAGGAGAAAGTGAAAACATAAAGCTGAGTAGATTACCTCCATACAATTGTAACAACGCAATTCGTGTGTTTCCGGAGTTTCTGAAAACGGTGATTAAGGCAGGTTTCAATCTGGAATCTGAAGGGTGTCGTTGGTATAGTCCTGGAAGTCTTGAGCAGCTCCAAAGCTTGTTGCAAACTGATGAGGTGAATGATGGAACCTCAATGAAGATTGTTGTTGGTAACACAGGAATGGGTTATTATAAGGAACTAGGACATCATAACAAGTACATTGATTTGAGATATATTCCGGAGCTTTCAATCATTAGTAAAGACCAGACAGGAATTAAAATTGGAGCATCTGTGACAATTTCCAAAGCTATTGAAGCTTTGAAGGATGAAAATGAAGGTGGAATTAATCAAGAAGGTAAGCTGGTTTTTGAAAAGCTTGCTGACCATATGGAACGAGTTGCAACAGGGTTCGTAAGGAATTCAGCTAGTATAGGAGGAAACCTGATAATGGCTCAGAGGAAACATTTTCCATCAGATATTTCTACAATACTGCTTTCTGTGGATACAATGGTTGATATATTGACTGGTCACAGACATGAAACTATAACACTGGAGGAGTTCCTTGGGAGGCCTCCATTAGTTTCCAACAGTGTTCTTTTAGGCATTAAAATTCCATGCTGGAAGTCGAGGAGGGATATTTCTTCTAAAACATACACCAAGTTGCTATATGAGACATATCGAGCTGCACCACGCCCTATTGGAAATGCACTTCCCTATTTAAATGCTGCTTTCTTGGCTGAGGTTTCTCTTTGTAAAAAGTCTGCTGGGGTTGTGCTAAATAACTGCCAGTTGGCTTTTGGTGCTTATGGAACAAAACATTCAATTAGAGCAAGGAATGTTGAGGAATTTCTATCTGCTAAGTTGCTAAATTTTGGCGTTATATACGAGGCTATTAAACTACTTGAAAGTACCATAATACCTGAAGAAGGCACCAGCAGTCCAGCTTATAGGACCAGCTTGGCTGTTGGCTTTCTCTTTGAGTTCCTAAGCCCCTTAATGAACAGCTACACAGATATTTCTAAATTGTGGTTTGATGGATATAAAAGTGATTTGCTGTCCAATGGTTCCAAAATAAAACAGAACTGTGACCAGTTCAATCAAATAAAATCCCCAACTTTGTTATCATCTGCAAAGCAGGTGATTCAGTTAAATGAAGATTATCATCCGGTTGGAGAGCCACTTACAAAAGTTGGAGCTATCATCCAAGCTTCTGGTTTGTCATTACTCATTTCTTATTGTTTGATCTAGCTGCCATAAGTTCAATATTACCTACATTTTAGGCTCCCTTTGTTTTTTTTTCCTTTTACTTGCTCCATTGCTTTATTGTTATTCAACATGGTTATAAAACAAAACAAAATAGCCAAAAATATATATATGATAAAAACTGGTTAAAAAAATTGCTCAAATAGCTAATTCTGCATGGAAGCAAAATCATGCATTTTACAGCCACTGAAGTTAAATTTTTACTTTTTAATTCTTGAAAGATATTTTCACTTTGCTTCCAAAAGTAAGAATCAAGTTACAAAAATGATAACCAGCCTCTACTAATATGATTGATGCTTTCCTGCTATTCCCTAGTAGCTTGACTCCTGGAGGTAATTAATTAGTTGGAACATTCTACTGCTAGTGCGTATACGCTTTTGCTTCTACTATTGCCAGCTGAAACTTCAAATTTGTAAAGCTTAATTGTGGTAATGCCTTATAAATTAAAAATGTTAAACATAAATGCTTATTTGGATAAAGTTGACTTCTCATTTTCTTGAATCAAAAGTACTGTTGGTTAGATGTCTTCAAGGTTTTCCCTGTGAAAGGCACTAATGTATTAGCTTTCATATACAAAGTTTCATTTACCTGCTGAATGCATTTTGCAACTTTTCTATGTTGCTTTATCTACTGTATTTTGTAGGTGAGGCTGTTTATGTGGATGACATTCCATCTCCGAGAAACTGCCTCCATGGAGCATTTATTTATAGCACAGAGCCTTTGGCACGGGTGCAGGGCATAAAATTTAAGCCTGGATCATCACCCCATGGAGTCTCCACGGTTATATCCTTCAAAGATATTCCTGGGGAGAATATAGGGGCTCAGACCATATTTGGTTCTGAATCTTTATATGCAGATGAGCTTACTCAATGTGCTGGTCAGCGCATTGCATTGGTGGTAATTCCATGGTTTCCTTTTTGTTGGTTGGCCACTTATGGCCTCTGTTTTTGTTTTTTGTCTAATATTCACTAATATCGAGCAACATTCCCTTCAAGGCTTTTTGTGTCTAATATCATAAACAAAATGACATTCTTAAAATTGAACATATACATGACTACTATTTCAGGTTGCAGATACACAGAAAAATGCAGACATGGCAGCCAACCTTGCAGTGGTTGATTATGACAAGAAGAATTTAGAACCAATATTATCTGTAGAAGAGGCTTTTGAGAAATGTAGCTTTTTCGAGGTCCCTCATTTTCTTAACCCCGAACCAGTTGGTGCTTTTTCAAAAGGAATGGCCGAATCTGACCATCAAATTCTATCTGCTGAGGTGATTATCATACTTCACTGTTGCTTATCTCTTATGTTAACCGCATTCAGGTGTGAGTTTCAGATATGGGTATGTGTCTGATACGGGTATTGTTAGATTTTTCCAAGTTTTTCTATATATTTGAAGGATCTTTGGAGGTCATATTCCCATATCCATGTGTCGGACACTCATACTTCAATAAAAATAAAGGGTCAGTGTAACATAGCTTCTTTCTGTCTCTCTTTCTCTCCAATTCATTCTTCAGTTCCCCTCCCTCCCTGTTCTTTCTCTGTGTCTGAATATTTTACTGTATGACCCATTTTTCACTTTTTTCCCCTTTGAAACATAACCATGACAATTCGTTTAGGGTCATTTCTTTTAGTCCCTGTTGTTAACTTGGATCAAGAGAAGTTGCCGAACTACTTATTTTATTTTATTTATTTTTTGTCTAGCTCAAACTTGGGTCACAATACTATTTCTATATGGAGACGCAAACCGCTCTTGCTGTGCCAGATGAGGACAACTGCATTGTAGTATACAGTTCTTGTCAATGCCCTGAGTTTGCGCATGATACGATAGCTAAATGCCTGGGTGTACCTAGTCACAATGTTCGTGTGATTACAAGAAGAGTTGGAGGAGGATTTGGTGGAAAGGCTATAAAAGCAATCCCTGTGAGTTTCGTTCTTCCTCAAAATGATTATTTTAAAAATGTGGACAAGAATAACAGTCTCAAATGAATATTACTATTTACTAATATCATATTATTTTTGGCCTAGAGATTTGTTTAGTATAATCAAATGATTATAATCCATGTGGTTGATTTTGCTTCCATCTGTATCTTTTACTTGTTTAGTGTAGTAGTACAAAATTATATAAATTGAAGGAAACAACATTGCGTAGGATGTGAAAGGTAGAATAAGCATATAGTTGAGGTTTATCAACTTTGTAGACTATCTTTGCGATGCATATTGAAGTGATTCTTGATCCTCTCCCATGCCTAATGTTCCTCTTAGTCAAAAACTTAAAAAGTAATCTGCTCTTGCTTGTGCTTTTTTATTGCTTAAATTAATTATAGACCTTTTACATTGCTACCGACTGCTTACAATGTGATGTTATAGGTTGCTACAGCATGTGCACTTGCTGCTTACAAACTACACCATCCAGTCAGGATGTATGTAAACCGCAAGACTGATATGATAATGGCAGGAGGAAGGCATCCAATGAAAATAACTTACAGTGTAGGATTCAAATCTAATGGGAAGATTACGGCCCTAAAACTCGATATATTAGTTGATGCAGGGATGTCAGCCGACATAAGTCCAGTTATGCCGCATAACATAATTGGTTCACTTAAAAAATACGACTGGGGTGCCTTAGCTTTTGATATAAAGGTATGCAAAACAAACCTTCCAAGTAGATCAGCAATGAGGGCCCCTGGGGAGGTACAAGCATCATTTATTGCTGAAGCTATAGTAGAACATGTGGCATCCTCCCTTGCCCTGGAAGTTGATTCTGTCCGAAGCATTAATCTCCACAAGTTTGAAACGCTTAAATTATTTTTCAAGACCTGTGCTGGTGAACCGTTGGAATATACTTTACCTTCTATATGGGATAAGTTAGCCGTTTCTTCAAACTTTTACCGTAGGACTGAAATGTTAAAAGAGTTTAATAGGTGTAATAAATGGCAGAAAAGGGGAATTTCTCGAATACCTATTGTGCATCCAGTAATGTTAAGAGCAACCCCAGGGAAAGTAAGCATTCTACGTGATGGATCTATTGTTGTTGAAGTTGGAGGAATTGAGCTCGGTCAGGGTCTCTGGACAAAGGTAAAACAGATGACTGCATATGCTCTCAGTTTGATCCAAAGTGCTGGAACCGAAGAACTTTTAGAGAAGGTGAGGGTCATACAAGCTGATACCTTGAGTTTAATTCAAGGCGGTTTTACTGCTGGCAGCACGACATCTGAATCAAGCTGTGAAGCTGTTAGACTTTGCTGCAATATCTTGGTTGAGAGACTTACTGCTCTAAAGGAGAGATTGGAGGAGCAAATGGGACCTGTAAAATGGGAGACACTGATTCTTCAGGTAGCGATCTTCTTTTGCGTGTACTAGCTCACCTCATAATAATGGGATTGACATTTATATGGCCCATCTTTTTTGTTCTACCTTTTAAGTTCCTGATCTTACATAATTATCTGTTTATGACAGTAGATTGCTCAATATAAAATTATATTCTTGATGAGATATAGATGATCATTGCGGTTTCACACTTTTAATCTACCACATGCAGGCATATATGATTTCCGTGAACTTGTCTGCAAATTCATTATATGTACCGGACTTTTCTTCCATGCAATACCTAAACTATGGTGCTGCAGTGAGTGAGGCAAGTAAATCAGTGGGCTCTATTCAGCTCAGCTGTCTTGCTCTGTGGTCTTTGTTGAAGTGAACCTTCCATTAAATACAATAGCTGTTCTCGAAAACTAACATTATAGTTGCTAATACTGTGGCATTGCAGGTGGAGATAAACCTTTTAACTGGTCAAACCACAATATTGCAGACAGATATCATATATGATTGTGGCCAAAGCTTAAACCCTGCCGTGGATTTAGGACAGGTTGGCCCAAATCTAATCCTTTTTCATTACTTAAATTTAAAATATTTGTTCTTTAACCTTTACTAATTTGCAATGTTTTCTAAACTGGATCAGTGGTCGAACAGGCCATCAGTTGACTGGTCTGACTGGTCCAATTTAAAAATTTTAAAAATTTAAAAACCCAGTTTGACCGCTGATTCAACTAGTTTTTAGCTAGTTCTACCAGTTCCGAGTCTAACTGGTTCAAAAGCACCTGCCGGACCGGTACTCCGGCCAGTTCCCAGTCCAACCGGTCCAATTGGCCGGTCCGGTTCAAATAACATTGCTAATTTGTCCTCATTTTTTAAGTTTTTACATTTTTAGCATTGTTAAATTCATTGCTCTACAGTAGTCATTGGTTATCTAAGTATTTTCTGTCTTGGTATGCAGCAGTTGAGACAGTGAATGGGATCTAAGATGATACTAAATTCAAGTTAACGATTTTCTCTTATTCAGATTGAAGGGGCTTTTGTTCAAGGAATAGGGTTCTTTATGCTTGAAGAATACCCCACAAACTCGAAAGGATTAGTGGTTGCAGAAGGCACTTGGTCATATAAGATACCTACTGTGGATACTGTACCTAAAAAGTTTAATGTTGAAATCCTGAACAGTGGACATCATAAAGACCGTGTACTTTCATCAAAAGGCAAGTTCAGATTCTTATTGAACCTAGTTTTTTTGTTTCTGCATGAATGCTAATCTCATCATCATTCAATTTTTGTGCACTCACACATTCGTTGATTAGGGCATTTCTCCTTATTTCATACAAATTTGAATCAAAAACTATTAACAGAGTTGAGAAGCTAAACCATTGCAGTCTAAGCATAGACACTCGACTTTTAGTACGAGGAACATTGGTCTGAAATTTGAATTCCTAGAACTCCTTATATTCGATTATGGAAGAAATACATACCTTGAAGAAACCGCTTCGTAGTCAGCAAATACTAGTTGAAAGTGCAAGCCATTGACAAAAAGGCTAACATAGGGTGGTTGTTGTTACGGACTAGATAATTCTCCGCTTTGTCGTTCTCCATCTATATTCTGTAGTAGGTAGTACCGTAGTCGGTACTTGAAGTGATCAAGCTACTGCTTTTTAGTGTTTTAGTTCATGCACTGGACACGGGATAAGATCACGAAGTTATGTGACTGGTAAACGTGAATACTTATCATTGACTTCTACCATGCCTTTGCAGCTTCTGGAGAGCCGCCATTAAAACTAGCGGCTTCCGTTCACTGTGCGATAAGAGCAGCCATAAAAGAAGCCAGGCAACAACTTCATTCATGGGGTGGCCTGGATGAGTCTTATTCGACATTTCAATTGCAGGTACCTGCCACCATGCCAGTGGTGAAGGAGCTCTGCGGGCATGAAAATGTCCAGAGGTTCTTACAGTGGACAATAGGCAGCAAGCAACTGGATTCCGCAGGTGGGACGGTTTAAGTTCTACTTCAGTTTCTTCACACGAAACTACACCAAGTAAGTTAAGACATAAACTTCCATTTCTTGAAGGCATTTCATCCGTATTAGGAAACATGTAATCGCTGTTAATTAAAAGATCTAGATGTAATTCAAAATAAAATCATAGTTTCACATGTACAGTAGCATTAAACTGAAGTTCGCCTATTACATTGTAATTTGATGATGCCTGCAAAAGCGTTGTCTAAGATAATGACATGAACGGTTTAATTCTTTGGGGGGAAAGAAGAAAGGGATGAAGTAAAGCTGAGTAGAAAGTGAGTCACGAGTTTAACTATTTTTGGTTTATGCAACTCTCGTAAAGTTTTGGATTCGAATTTTAGCTTTAGCATTTATATTTCTTTTTCAAGTTCAATATATATAGAGAAAAAAACGAAGTGTTTGGTTCAGACGGAGATGCCACGGGACAACCAAATCTCAGTAGTTTAACTTTGGTAATGGTCCAGAGGAAACATCATACTACCTTATCTATCATTGTGGACATAACTACTAGATTATCGCTTATTCGGAGCAGGTAAATAAATTTTAATTTTAATATTATAAAACAATGAAATTACAGTTTTTTTTCAATTATAATCAATATTATTGTTACATTTTTATTTAAATAAAGATAAAACAATTAAAATTATAAATCAAATAATTGAATATGTGTTTAATAATATTAAAATATAAATTTGTTATTATTTCACCCACAATTATTATTAAATATTTTTTTAAATATTTTAAGAGATTTTTTTCACCCACACGTGACAATTTAGTTTTAATTATATTCTTTATATTTTTCGATTTATTTCTTTTCTATCTGTTTATTTTATTTTGGTTGTCACCAACTTAAGGATACCGTAAAGGTTTTTTTTTTTTTTCATAGGGTATCATGAACTGAGGAGGTGATAGTCAATTAAAAAAAATTAATTGTTAGTGTAAAATGTCCATTTTCACAAAATCAAAATATAAAAAAAATTATTATACCGAATATTTCAAAACTTAAATTAAATTAAATTAATAGAATTAAATGTATCAATAGAAATATAAACTACCACCTACAATATTTTCCTTTTTTTAAAAAAATTCAGTTATTCTTTTTAATATTAATTTCATCATAGGTTTTTATTATATATTTTTTATACAATGTCTAAAATTATCCACAATTTCTCTTCAGCTTTTAAATAAGAAGATAATGTGTTTTAACGCGCTCGAACTAACGACCTCCTAAGTAATAATGTCAAAACAATCGAGCTAAAACTCAATTGGCAAAACTATTATAAATTATCTATAATAATTTAAGGTAATAAAAAATAATCACATTATTAAAACTTATTTTTTATATACTTATATTTAAAAGAGGAAAATAATATAATTATAAATTTAATGAGTTTTTTTATATAAAGAGAAATAAATCAAATCAATTAATATTTAGAGATTTAATTTATTAAATTAAATGCAAAAAACTTAATCATATCAAATCACATTAAAAATTTATGACAATAGATGTAATATCTTATTAACGCAATTAAGAAAAGATAAGTTAATTAATTAAAAAAAGATAAGTCAAATGGAAAATATAAAAGGAAATAAATTTATAATAAGAAATATTTCTTCATTTAAATCAAATCAATTAATATTTAGAGAAATTTAGATTTTTAAAATAAATGCAAAATATTTAATTATAATAAAATCATATTAAAAAATTATGAGAATAAAATTAATATCTTATTAACTCAAAGATGACTCAAATTGAAAATATAAAAGGAAATAAATTTATTGTAAATATCTATTTTCAAGAATATAAAGTATTCGGGATATTTTCCTTTTCTAGGTGAGTTTTGGAAAGTAATAATTATCATAAATGGAAAACAAAAAACGAGAAGAAAAAACCATTGTAATAAAAGTTGTATCGAGAAGAAAAACTGAGGAAACAAAAATCCAGAAAATTAAAATCCTAATTCCTTCTTAAACCAGATTTTTAAAAAAAATTATTTTCCTTTCAAACCTTTAACAAAAATTTCTGTAAGAAAAAGAAAATGAATCCGCAGAATCAAAATAACAATAACCTCACAAATGAGTGGAGTACTCTCGAGAATAAGCTCTTTGAGCATGCCTTCCTTGTCTTTCCGGAAGAAACCTCTTATCGGTGGCAGAAGATCGCTGACCGGATTTCTGGAAAGTCAGCCAAAGAAGTGGAAGAGCATTTTGATATGCTTTTGCATGACGTTTACGAAATTGAGGCAGGTCGAATTGAAATTCCTAGATATGCTGACGATTCGTCTATGTTATTGTCAAATTGGAATTCCAACAATCAAATATATTTCACTTCGAAATCTAAACATCAACTAGACAATGAGAGAAAGGAAGGAAGTCCTTGGACAGAAGAGGAGCACAAGTATGTTAACTCTTTCTTTTTAACTTATTTAGAGTTGAATTCTTTTATATAATTGATTCTAAAATCTGGAAAATAATTTTTATCATCGATTGTTTGAATAGGTAAATATTATAAGTGTCTTTTAAGTGCATTATATTGAATTTAGTCAGTTTTGAGATTGTAAAAAAAACAATTTATCTAAATTATGTTGTTAAAGGATTTAATTAATTTCATACTAAACAATGAAAAAAAGAAAGAAAGAAAAATATTTTTTTATGCTACTTGTTTTTCTTTGTTGAACTGAAAGAATGATTACTTTGTTAGCAAACAGATTAAGGGTGGGTTTGAATGGGCGATTGGGTGCGGTGCGGTTCGTTTAGTTTACTTTTTGTCTCACGCTATAGTATTGTTACAATATCTAATCTCACCACCACCGCTGTTTTTACATTAACCGCAGGTAAACACGCCGCTCATCTAAACTCACCCTAAATCTTCAAATATATTTTCTTAAACAGAGTTTGAGAAAAAAATGAGCATCCATCCATAACAATAAAATAGTTGATGATAGTACGGTGGACGCACCCATCAAGCAAATTTGGGTTAACGAGTAAAGTCCACGAGCATCTCCACTACAAGAATTCTCTCCTCTGAACCAATTACCTTCGGGTGAAGGAATCTTAAAGTATCAAAATATATACAAAATATATAGAACTGTGGAGACTCAACTTTGATTATGGTTGGATTATTATATTAGTGGATTAATAATAAATTTAATGATGTAAATAATGTTATAAATAATATTATCATCTTAATATAATTAAATTATATGATTGTCTGATTTATTCTCATAATCAATTTGCATCATTCATATGCCATTATTGCATTTAAATTTCATTTAATAAAGTTTGGCAGCCGTTTAAAAGAAGGCATAATGATGAAGTCCTTAACATTTTCATTTGTTGTTAATTTCTTCTAATTCTTTTTTCAATTAAATTTGAATCTTGATTTTTTTTAAATATCAACTTTTCAAAATAAATTGAATTGTTTTTTAACAAAATATGAACTAAAACATCGTATTTTTAAACACGAAACTCATATAGTTATCTACATGTGTTTCATGTTAATTTTTTTTAAAATTTAAATTTTTAGTTTTTTTAAATATTTTTATATTTTTAAAATTATTTGTTATCATGACATATAAGATAAATGATATCATGTCAATATGTAGTACACATGAATAGTCACGTGGGTAACCAAGCCTATATCTATAAAGAAATTTTAATTTTTTTAGTTAGTATTTTTGTTTAAAAAAATTTAACTCTTTTTAAAATACTATTGATAAAATTTAATTTTAAAAAATAAAGGCTCAATTGATAACAGATATAACCAATGATGTTTCAATCAAACCGGACTAGTTGGTCAAGCCAGTTGGATCGAGAATTGGTTGGTACATCAATCTGGAGAACTCTAAAAACCCATTTGAACCCTAAATCGGTAAAAAACCGTAAACTGGCGACCAAAAAAACTGATAAAAAATCGATTGAACTGGTATTAATATTTTGGGCTAAATTAGTTTGGGTCAAACCCGAAAAAAGTCCACTGTTTATTTTATCTGGCCCAATTTATTTCAACCCAAAAGAAAAAATGAAAAAAAAAATATTAACCAAAAAAAAAACAGCCTAACATAAGTCTATAACCTACCCAAACCAGAAAATTCCCTCTCTCACTCAAGCCTCACTCAGTCAGTCAGTCATTCACCCAAAAAGAAATAAAATGAAAAAAATAATAACAAAAACAACCCCCACTCAGGTATACCCTACACAAAACCAAAAAATGAAAGAAGAAAAAAACCATAACGAGTTTTTTATAAAAATAAAAAAAAATTACGGAAATGGTACTGCTTTTAAATTAATTATGAAAATAGGTCATTATCTACAATAAAGTTGGGTGTCACTTGACTAGTTGGTGGCACCATTATTTTTTTCCCAATCATCATTCAATTATCAAGTTTTAAAAAAAGAAAATTTTATTGGTGTGGCCTAACACAATGACAACACCAAATTAAAGTATGATAAATCAAAATATTCAGAGGCTTAATATGAAATTTTCCCTTTTAGATTAACTGCTGTAAAAAAAACTTAAGGGTATTGCTTGAGGGTGTGGCGGCACCAAATATGTTTTACGAGACAACTAACAACTACTTCATAAACTTTTCATTATTTATTATTTTCTTTTTAAGGTATTTCCTCTATCTTTCTCCCATATATCTTTTTTTCCCATTCTCCATCTCATCTAAGAAGACAATAGTCACCTATGAAGCAATTATCGGGCTTCTCCTTTTATTTTATTTTTTTGATTTTACTTTTTTTTTCTGTTCCAATGGTTTTTTTTTCAGTTTTTTCTTCTATTTCACCTGATTTTTGTAAAAGATTCTCACCGGTGCTGCTTGATGCACCAGCAGCACCAAATTTCATTTTTTAATTTACTGATAGTTGTCACTTCACAAACTGGTGATAACTATTAAAAATTATTTTTTTTCTAAATAGTTTTATTTTTAACGAGTACTTTAAAAAGTGGTGACACCTAAAAAATTATTTAAAAAAATGATGATTATTGAATCATTATTGGGGAAAGTGCAAAGGGATATCAATAAACACTACGAAAAACAAGTATTTTTCATAAATAAATAGTTGTTTTAAGTCAGATTGGGTAAAAAGAGCCACCGTCCAAAGACTAGGGACTAGGGAGAAGATAGAAAGCTTTTGGCGTATCTGGTAGGACATTTTTTTCTCTTTCATTATTTTGTTGCCAACTTTGCCTTGTGTATGCTCGGTTTAATGCTAACTCCCTATTCCTATTTATTTACCATTTTTCTCTTAAAAAAGTATTCTCTCAAGATAATGGATGCCAGGCTATTTTCTTCCCTTCATCTATTCTTGATTTTTTCAGAATTTTAATTAATTTAATATTTAGATTGAATCTTAAATTGATAAACTATCAATTTGATAATTTATTTAATTTTGAAAAATAATAGGGAGAACGGAATTTATCATTATTTCTTTAAAAAATTAAAATAAAATTCAAATGTTTTAAACGCTTTATTGAAACTATTAAAGGAGTGAGATTGATTCCAAATGAAATGTCAAAGTCCACTTAATGTGTTATTTATTATTAAGCAAAAGTCTTATTTTTATAAATTAACTTGAAAAAAAAAATCAAATGATACCATCAAATACTAAAATTAGATAATAAAAATTTGACATAAAAATAATTAAAATACAACAATAACATACGAATGTCTCAATTTTTTTAAATATAGATTGTTAATATGAAATTTTATTTGATATATCATCGTGGTTGAAGTTTTTAGATTTTACAAATTGACTGAGGGTTGAATAAGTGTATTATAAGATATAATAAAAAAAATTAAAAATTAATTATAATATGAGATTTATCATAACGTCAACCCGCTTGTGAAATATAAAAAAACTCTATTAATCGTGTATAAAATAATCACCCTTATTAATATATCAAAATTTAGAAAAAATATAAAATATTTTAAACATTACAAAAATTAAAAATAGGCAAATACAACAAATATACAGATTACCAAATATAATTATGTGAAATTATGGTTTTGCCCAAACATGTTTTAGTAAAAACCTTTCTTGAATCCTCGCAACACTAACTTGTTCTCGTTGTTGCATTAAAAAAATCTTCATAAGATTAGTTAAAAAAATCATTAAAACCTAATTAAGAATTGTTCTTAATTGGGTGGTAATCAACAATTAATAATCAACAAAACTGATGATATGGCATATGAGTATGGCTTTTAATTGAAGACTTGATTGATTTTTAATTATTTTACAATATATTTTTATCATTTGAAAATTTTACAAAGTTTATAAAAAATTTATATAAAAGACTTTTAAAATTATAAAAAAATTCTAAATAAAAATGCCAAAAGATTCTAGCTTTTCTAAAAATAAAAATAAAAATTTTAAAATTTAAAAAGTTAAAAATATCATAACACAAATATATGAATATCTCATCACATTGATATATTTAATTGTTGCTTTAGAGAAATAATTCACCGTCGTTTAAGTGCACAAATAAACATATATAGAGTACCTAAAAATATCATCAATGAAACAACTCAATTACTTGAACTATTTTTGTTTCCTCTTGTCACTATACTTCTATTTAAAATGATATAATTTTACATTTTAAAAAGATAATAATTTTTGTTCTTATTAAATGCACTACATTTATTTCCTATCAATTTTCCACTCAACAAAAGGCAATCGTATATTTTAATAGATCTTTCTCAAATCTCAATGGTATTTAGTGAGGTGGGACATATCTTTTATTATTTATTGATAAATAAAATGCATTGGAATTATCTACAATCATATATTGATAACAAGGAAAAAAACAAACATCCTTACTTAAAAGGTAAAACATATCGTCGTCATCATTCCATCCCTGATTGATAAAAGATTTGGCTATGAAACTTCAAAGGTTTATATCCGATTTCTTTTTAAATTGTTTTAGATTTACATCATTATAGATATGCACAGACAGTGAAATGGAATCAAGTTAAAAGATTTCGATGAGTATGAGATTTCGTAAAATTTTGGAAAAAATATTATTAAAATATTAGTAAGTATATGTTTCAATCACTTAATTTTATAAAGTTACAAAATGGTTATTTAACTATTCGAAATTTTTCATTTAAATTATTAAATTATTCAAAAGTTTTTATTTAAGTCATTGAGTTGTCAATTTTTTATATAAAAAAAAGGTTCGATTAACGAGCTTCAAGCAACAATTCGATAATTGATGTTGTAGATCAATACCTCTCAACAAATAAAAGAACATATCTTAAATCTAAGTCAATCTGATGGTTAGTGCTAAAGGTCGGAGAAAAAAATATTTGAATTTTGGTTCATTGATTCATAGCTTTCAAAGTTGTTTCATGAAAAAAAATTGAACTATAAAAGAAAAGGGGGAGGAGAGCTTTCAATTAATGCAGGCGGGACAAATAGAGAATGCCATATAACGACAATTTTAATAGCCTAGTGATTTAAATAAAAAACTTTTAAATTATTCAATAATTATTTTATAACTTTTTTTAAAATTAAGTGACCAAAACATAAATTTACTAATAATTTAACAACATCGACTATAATTTACCCTACAATTTTAGTAGGAAGATAATTAACTACATAAAAATCTCTTTTTGGGAAGGAGTTGTTTATGGATGAACCCAAAATCCAATGTCAACAAGGATTTTGTTTTAATGAAAGTAATTTGCCATTACATAACATGTTGGGTCAACCAATAACACTATTATTAATATAGTATTATATTATGTTTATATATTATAAATAAAAATAGTTATTTTTATCTAACATTAAAATAAATTAACTTATTTATTTTTTAAATATTTTTAATTGAGTCAAAATTAAAATTCAATGAATATAATTAAATTAAAATTAAAAATTTCGTAAATATAATTATATTAAATCAAAATTCATAAATTATATTCTTATTAAATATAAAAATTTTACATATTGAATCACAAGTTAAAATGATATTTTTTTTCAAAACAAAATATTTGTTTTCACTTTTGAAAGATCTATTTTCATAAAATATAAATACTACAGGATAACGATATAATTCATTTATTCTATAACAAAAAGAGATAGTTTATTCAAAATAATTATAACAATTAATTAAAAGATCTGTTCATCCGTTTTCTTACAACAATGTTAAGGAAAGAACTGCTTCCAAAAGTTATAATTAAAAATATGGTACAAATGAACCTCGTGTGTTGGTATGATAATTAGGATGTTCATAGTTTCAGGTGTGATTTAGGTTTGAGTCGTGCTAGTCATGTTGTTATTAGGGTTTTTGCCCTCTTCTTATAATTCACTAAAAATATGGTACAAATTTGTAAAAAAAAAGATTTGATATTGAGATTAACTAAAACATAATAAATATATATATTTGAAGTAATATTTTAGAGTCATGAGTATAATACAACTATTTTCTTATTTAAAACTTGAGAAAATTTATTGAGAGTTATATTTGGGTAATTTAAATAAGAATTTTATATAATTTTTTAATTTAATTTTTAAAAAATACAAAAAAATGAAAAGAGTTTATTTTGTTATTTTTATATTTTTAAGGGTTATTTAATTTTAATTTTAATTTTAAAAGGGGACAGACCTAATGTACAAATAAACCAAAAGTTTAAAAACATTTAATTTTCATTCAATCTAAAAGGGTAATTTCTTCATCAAGTCCTGAACATTTTATATAATTATACTTCAATCTGATGTTGTTAATGGCAACAACGACACCAAATTTTTTTTTTTAAAACCAGCCAATGATTGGCCCATTATGAAAGGTGATGCCACCAATGACAATGATGATATCGAGGTTCATTGTTCAAAATAAGTCATTTTTGTACATAATTTTTAAATATCGATACTCAAATATCCAAATCTTCAACATTTATCAGTAACACTAAATTTTCAAATATTGTTATATGTAATTTTTATATTTTCCACATTCCAAGTGGAACAAAATTTACCTTTTTAGCGAAGTTTAAAGATTAATATTAAATAAATTTTCTACTTTTACTTAATAAGTTGCAACATTTTAATTTTGAGGTTTTTTTACCTAAATAATACAAAAAATAAAATTAATAACTGAACTGGCATGCCCATTAGATTATTTATCAAAATGGTATGGTTTTATTGGTGCCGCCTGTCAAATTGGCGGCATTGAACTGAAATGTAATGATTTAAAGTATTCAGGAACCTAATAGCAAAATTTCCATTTTCAGTGGCTGCTAAAAAAGTGAAAGGGGTGCCGCGGCCCACCAAACCTTAAATGTGGCTAATTGCCTTGTAAGCCCTCTTTATTTATTATTTTATTTCTCTTCAACTCATTATATTGTGTTTAAACAAGTCATTAACCTATTTTTGTGGTTAAATAAGCCCTTAACTTATGATTTTTACTCATAAAAGCCCTTTATTTTAATATTAAAGTAACTATATTTTGAGTTTCAAGTTCTTATTTTAATTTTTTGTTGATGCAATAAAAATTATATACACTTTAACATCAACATAAAATCTAAAAAAGTAATAAAAAATTTCAAAAGAGTAGTTAAGAGTATCATGTATATAAGCACTCTCAATAAATTGTAAAATTTTATTTTTTTATTTAATAAATTATTCTCATCAAATTTACATCAACATAAAATGCGAATTAATTTATATTTTTTTAAATAACTTTACTTTGGGTAAAATATATTTACTTTAA
Organism: Gossypium hirsutum; assembly: GCF_007990345.1. Classification (NCBI taxonomy): domain Eukaryota; kingdom Viridiplantae; phylum Streptophyta; class Magnoliopsida; order Malvales; family Malvaceae; genus Gossypium; species Gossypium hirsutum. The sequence goes on from NC_053441.1 coordinate 6,458,899, forward strand.
TATTGAAATAAAGAGATTTTGTGAGTAAAATTCATAAGTTAATGGCTTATTTAACTGCAAAAATAGGTTAAGGACTTGTTTAAACACAATATAGTAAGTTGAAGGAAAATAAAAAGAAAATAATAAATAATGAGGACTTACAAGAAAATTAGCCACATTTAAGTTTTCCCGCCCCATACGGCACCCTTTCACTTTTTTTCAGCAGCCACTCAAAATAGAAAAATTGCATATCAAGTTCTTGAATACTTTAGATCATTACATTTCAGTCTAATATCGTTAATTTGACAGGCGGCACCTGTAAAATCATACTATTTTAGTAAATAATCTTATGAGTATACCATTTCAGTTATTAATTTTATTTTTGATATTATTTAAGTGAAAAACCTAATTTTGATTACAAAAATCAAAATTCTTAAAGGCTACATCATTTACGATAAAATGCTCCATTTTATCTTAACAATTATGCCCGAGAAAATGTTAAAAGAGAGGCCTAAGAAAGACCGGGAACGTGCTTCGTTATTTTTGAGAAGTAGAAAAAGTAAAAAGTCATTACGTCACTACCGTCAGAAGTTGATTTTCACGTATAAATAAATAAATTGATTTTGAAGAGAAAAAAATAAAAAAAAAGTGGTTGGATCATTTTTTTAAACACATTTGTATTTTTCATTTTTATTTTGTTTCAGAATTTTTATTTTTATTTTTAAATTGTATTTTTATTTAATAAATATATTATTTTCAATTTTTTATTTTTAATTCGTCTTTTTAATTAATAAATTTTTATTTATAAAAATCAAATAATTATTACAAATTATATAATAAAAAATATTTTTTGATAAAATTGATATTTATCATTATATTAAATATATTTTATTTTTTAAAAACTTCAACTAATTTTTTTGATATATTTTTCTTTATATATAATATTTATATGTCAAATATTTATTTTTTGATATATTTTTCTTTATATATGATATTTATCATTATATTAAATAAATAAATTGATTCTGAAGAGAAAAAAAATAAAAAAAGTGGTTGGATCATTTTTTTAAACACATTTGTATTTTTCATTTTTATTTTGTTTCAAAATTGTTATTTTTATTTTTAAACTGTATTTTTATTTAATAAATATATTATTTTCAATTTTTTTATTTTTAATTCGTCTTTTTAATTAATAAATTTTTATTTATAAAAATCAAATAATTATTACAAATTATATAATAAAAAATATTTTTTTTGATAAAATTGATATTTATCATTATATTAAATATATTTTATTTTTTAAAAACTTCAACTAATTTTTTTGATATATTTTTCTTTATATATAATATTTATATGTCAAATATTTATTTTCTCTACCTATATTGTTGGTATGGTGATTTCTAATATTATAAAATCAAATAATTGTTTCAAATATCATTATTATTTTTATATATAAAATATGTCAAATATAATTATTTTTCATCTACATCATGGGTATGATATTTTAAATATTTTTATATGTGAAATATTGTAATTAATTATTTCAAATATCAACATGTGAAATATTTCAAATACGCATACAACAAAATATATAATACTAAAATTTACAACAATCATGATATGGATAGAAAAATAAATATTACATATATAAAAATTATATTTACTAAAAATAATGATATTTGACCATTTTTATTTTATTTTATAAATAAAATTGTTATTAATTAAACACATTAATTAAAAAAGCTTGAAACAATATGAAATAAAAAATACATACGTGCTTAGAAGATAAATCAAACTTAGGACTCAATGATAAAAATATTATTATTTAGCCATCTAATCAAAAAAGTTAATGCGTTACAAACAATAATTAAAAATAAAAGCAAAGTTAGAAATAAAATAAAATAAAAATACAAATGTAAATAGGAGAGAAATCAAATCACTAAATTTAACCATCTAACCAAATGAACTAATATATCAACAAAATCAGAAAGCAATATATTTCCTTAAATACCGAAAAAAATGTATATTTCCCTACATAATTTTTTGAAAATCAGCATTTTCTTCAAATTTCCTAGTATATCTTGATCTCATAATAAAAATTTTAAAAATTATTATTTTATAATAAATTTATAATAATTAATGAGCAACCGAGGCTTTTATTATTATAATAATTTTTTTTCAGGATGATTTTCCTTTATAGTTGTTAGTTTCTGTCCTAGATTTATACGAGTAGCTCTTTTCAAGGGAGAAATGGGGGAGGTCTCCGGCGGAGAAACAAAACAATCGAGCTTGGTTTTCGCTGTTAATGGAAAGAGGTTTGAGTTATTTGAGTCTGATATACATCCTTCCACAACTTTGCTCGAGTTCTTGCGTTCCCACACTCACTTCAAGAGTGTCAAGCTCGGATGCGGTGAAGGTATTTTTTTTTTCTATTGCCTGCTATGGGATTTTTTTTTGAGTGCAATCTTTTAATTAGATGAAAAAGATTTTAAAAAAAATACATATATTCATATAATAAGGAGTAAGGATATGCTTGAGTTTTTCATGCTGAACCTGTTTTTGTTTGATTGAATATGATTAAAATCTTACCCAACTATAATTAGTTTTGACTGAAACTAATGAACTAATTTGAAACTACAAGAAACAATCAAGACGAAACTCGAGAACTTTATCATAAGAATCAATAACCGAAATCTTGACCCGAATCTGTATACTCGCCAAGTTTCATGTATCAATGAGTACTAGAGGTGATCATGGTTGGGTTACTGAGCCCGACCCGACGGCCCGTCCGAAAAATGGGAGGGTTCGGATAAAAATATAGACTCGAAATATGGGTTTGGATAAAACTTTTTCGGCTCGGACTCGGCTCGATTTATATATTAAATATATATTTTTATTTTTAATCAAATATATATTGAATATATACTTTTTTGGTGTTGTAAAATTTAATATGGGCCGGGCCAGGTTCAAGCTTAGCAATTTTTTCGGGCCGGGTTCGGACAAAATTTTATACTCATATTTTAGGTCGGGCCGGGCCCAGGGCTAAAAAATAGGCCTAAAATTTTGTCTAAGCCCAGCTCAAACTCGGTCCGACCCATGATCACCTCTAATGAGTACTATGAAATATTATTTTATCCACATTTGAATTCAAAGTTTGGGCTAAATAAGTCCTATTTTGAAATTTATTTAAGTCTTTAGGCCGGTTTTAAAATTATTTAGAGAAAATTCGTCCAGCTAGGCGAGCTTTTTGGAAAGCGCATTCAGCTTGACAAGCTTTTCATACACGTGTCAAGAAAGTTCGTCTAGCTAGACACGCTTTCCCAGTAAGTTGTAATTTTTGAATTTTTTAATATAATTAATTTCTTTGGTTGGATGATTAAATGCTTGTGGTTTTTTTCTTGAGTCTTAGGTTTGATTCCTTTCCCGCTCATCTTTATATTTTTTGTTTCATGTTGTTTTAAACTTCTTCTTTTTTAATGAATGTTTTTAACATATTAACTTCCTTAGTTAAATGGTTAAATAATAATAATTTCATCCTTGAGAGTTGAGATGCAGGCTTAATTTTCTTTTTCTAAACACATTTGTAATTTTTATTTCATATTGTTTCAAGTTTTTTATTTTTAATTAATAAATATATTGTTTTCAATTTTGTTATTTTAATTCATCTTTTTAATTAATAACTCTTTTATTCATAAAATCAAATAATTATTACAAATATGATTATTTTTAGTAAATTAGTAGATATTTTTGTATGTGTATTTAAAATATTTCACATATAAACATAATGATATTTCAAATAATTAATTGAAATAGTTCACATATAAAAATATTTGAAATGTCACTCGTAATGTAGATGAAAAAACAATGATATTTGAAGTATTTTACATATAAAAATAATTATTTCATTTTATAATTTTAGAAATCACCATACCTATAATATACGTGGAGAAAATAATATTTGACATATAAATATTATATATAAAGAAAAATATATAAAAAATTAGTTGATATTTATATTATATATAAAGGAGTTTTTAATGTCAAATATTTTTAACATAATGATATATGTAAAGTATATATTTTTATTATATAATTAAATATTTATTATTTGATTTTATGAATAAAAGAGTTATTAATTAAAACGATAAATTAAAATATAAAATTGAAAACAATGTATTTATTAATTAAAAATAATTTTTTTTGAAATAGTATGAAATAAAAATTACAAATGTGTTTAGAAAAGGGGAATTGAAATTGCGTCTCAATGATGAAATAATTATTATTTAATCATTTAACTAAGGAAGCTAAAAAGAATAAGCTTAAAACAACATGAAATAAAAAATATAAATGTGAGTAGAAAAAGAATCAAACCCGAGACACAAGGTCAAAACCACTAGCATTTAATCATTCGACCAAAGAAATTAATTGAATTAAAAAAGTCAAAAATTGCTACTTAAAGGGAAAATGCGTCCAGTAAGGCAAACTTTTCTGACATGTGTATGAAAAACTCGCCCAACTGGACGCGCTTTCTAGAAAGCTCACCTAGCTGGACGAATTTTCCCTCAAAATTAACCTATTTCCTTAAAGAAATTTAAAACTGGCCTAAAGACCTAAATAAATTTCTTAATCGGCCTATAGACCTTATTTAGCCTAAAGTTTGTATTGGGAATAATCACAAGCTAAGCCTACCATAGGCAGGGGTTTGTCCCTTAAAATAGCTAATTTGTAAACAATACTAAAATTTCATTTTGGTTTTTAAAAATATATAATGATAAATTTAGTTGTTAATGTTTATATTTTTTTTTATAAATTTTATCTTTATTTTTTCTAATTAAATTTAGTTTTTAACTTAAAAAAAATCAAATTTTATGTTTTAACAAAAACATAAACTAAAACATAATATGAATAGTAAAAGGAAACACATAATGAATAAGTCGAATATTAGAACTACTGAACTTTTTAACATGTTAACAATACATTTACACAATCTCCAATAATTCTAGACATGTCGAGCTCCACGTATTTTTATAGGGATTGATTCCGTAAATTAGAAATCATCGAAACACAATCTTTGTGGGATTGTAAATATTGTACCAAAAAGATTTTTAGAGTATACTGAATTAGTATAGTTACATTTCTCCTGACACAGCAACACAATTTCAAGTAAGACATGAAGTGTTAGATAATTTCTTATTTGTTGATGTATAACAAAAAATTCTTCAAATATAATATATGGGTTCTATTATTGATTTGGGTCTAAAAACAAAAGATCAAATAATTTATGAATCTAATGAGTTGATATATAATAATTGTATGTAATAATTTATAAATTTATACAATGAAAATATATTAAACATGATTACTTCAATTAAATATCATAAAATACAAATTTTCCAAGAAAGATTAACATTTCTGACAAATTTGACTATCCTTGCAAGTTGCGACTGTAATGTGAAGAAATTTCTTTGTTTAGTAAATGGATACTCTCCCCCTACATATATTATTTTTGTCATGGGTTGTCATCTTTACTGTTTTTTATGGTAAGAAGAAAATTAAAAAAAATCAATAATTAATATAACCCAAAATTCAAACTTCTAGTTGAAAGTAAAAAATTGAACTTTTCAAAATTTTATATTATCCAACCTTATATTTATTAAAATATTTATATTTAGTATTTATATTCAACATATATCTTAATATACATATGAGAATATATGTAATACCCCGAAAATTTTTACAGTAAGATATTATATTTGATATAACATTGGGAAGTATATTATGACATATTAATTAAAGAAAGGATTAAATTGCAAAAGTGAGAAAAGTTTTGTTATCCAAGAGTAAATATTCAAAATTTGAGAGGTTAAAGTGTAAATATAAAAAAATTGAAGGACCAATGGTGTAAATATTTTAAGGGTGGAATAATCTAGAAACTAAGGAAACTGGATGAATTGGGACCAAATTGAATAGATGAAGAATTATGAGGGACTAAATCGTAATTTTATCAAATTAAGTGATGACTCAAGGATGGAATTTTAAAAGATCTAAAGGTCAAAATGGTCAATTAGAAGAAATAAAAATCTAGAAAATAATGATGATGTTGGAGATATTTTAGATTAAATAAATATTAGTTTATTAATATTTTAATTTGATTTTAAAATGACATTTTATCATTTTATTATTATTTTATTTAGTATATATATATGTGGAAGAAAAGATGAAGATTCATCTTCCTTTCCCATGCATTTCACATTAGAAGAGAAGAGAAGAAAGAAAATTTTGCTTTTTTTACAATTTGGTCCTTCCACCAAAAATTTACTATTTTCACCTAGAAATCAAAAGAATTTCCATAGCTACCAAGAGAGAAAAATGTTAAGGAGACTATGGAGAGCTAGAATATCAAGTTAGATTCGAGAAATAGAAGGTGGAGGAGAGAGAAAATCAAGTTAAAGATTGAAATCAATAGAGCAAGGTAAGAACATCAAGGTTTCAATATATTTTTAAGTTTGATATTATTGAAAAAGTATGAAATTGATGTTAATGTAGGGTTTTATTATATAAGGTTCTATGTTCTTGATATGTTAGTGAAGGGAAACAAGAGGAATTGATAGAAAATATTGTAAAGAAAGGAAAGGAGGGTGTTATAAATTTGATTATCAACATCTTGCACTAAAACAGTTTTGGACAGTAACAGTAGGTTAACTTTGAAAAATCACCATAAATCATGAAAATTAAATTAGAGGATAAAAAAAATATGGAATTAAAGCTTATTGAGTCTAGTTTCTCATAGAAGAAACACTGTAAGTAATAGAATTGTAAATCATGAGATATAATGAATTTTGTTAGATAATATCAGAATGAATTTGGGTTCCCCTATTCTGACTTGGAAAAATCATTAAAAATTGTATAAAAATAATTATGGGTTATAATTTATATATTTAAAATTCTTAATGAGTCTATTTTCAATATAATAATAAACGGGAACATCATCTGAATTCTATACAAAGAGATAATTAATTTTTAGTGAAGAGGGGTCGGAACTATCAGACAGCAAAATAGGGGAAACTTTAAAGAATAAACTGTACTTATTGGCTGAAACAAAAATTCTGAAAATTTTATGGTAAGAAGACATGTGAGTCTAGTTTTAGGAAAAATTAACGGATCTTAATTTGGAGCTCTGTAGCTCGAGATATAAATAAATTAGTTACTCTGACTCAGACAAACAACTTGAATTTACATATAGGAAAAAATAGTGATAGTATAGATAATGTTGTTTAAATGTGTTATACACATTAAGGATGTGGAATGGAAAGGAGGAGGAGGAAAATTGAGAAATATATGAATGATTTGTGTATAATTAGTCATATGCTTGATTATAATTGATAAACGATGAAATAGAAATGATGCTTGTATTTGCGCATTATTGGTCATGGTCTAAGCTCATGTGTGAAAATAAAGTTTCATAGAATATGTGTATGGTATATTCGGTATATGATTTGGCATGAAGTAATGTCATGATGGTTTATGAATTAACACATGTTGGTAAGTGTGATACATGAATAAATGTTGTGCTCATCCATGCTTATAATGTTTATGCTATATGTGTATTTGGCTAACATATTTGGCGTACATGCTTAGGCTTTGGCCAAGTAGTGGTTGAAATGGTAACATATTTAGTTGTGATCATGTAATCTCTAGTGAAATGGTTTATCATGTGGTTAGTTCCAAAAAGAGTTATGTTTAAATACTCTAGCTTGCGACTATGGTTGAATGATATGTTTATATCTTGTGTGATGTGCATAGAAAAGGAGTGTGGAAAGATAATGAAATAGTAGGTTCATATGACTGAAATTTAATGATTACATGTTAATTTCATGAATTATATAATGCATGATGAGATATATTTGTTAATGAATTGAGAATAAAATAACAATACAAAAATCGAATAAATGATCAAATTGAGCGGAACGTCGGATTTGAGTACTTCTCAGTGACAAGTGATAAGTAGTAGCTTCAGCTACACTTATCTGATCAGTGACAAGTGGCAAGTGATAAGTGATAGCTTCAGCTACACTTATCTGATCAATGACAAGTGACTTATCTAATCAGTGACAAGTGATAAGTGATAGCTTTAGCTACACTTATCTGATCAGTGACAAGTAATGAGTGGTAGCTTTAGCTACACTTATATGATTAGGTACAAGTGACAAGTGATAAATGTGATCCGTGTAAGACCATGGTAGGGCTATGGCTTCAGAAAGTGCTAAGTGATCATACGTAAGACATAGTTATACTATGGCAAAGTGGAAGTGAAGTACTTAATTTTCCGTAACCGTTCCCTAATTTGATTAAGGATGGTAAATTACAAATGGGCCCAAAAGAATTATAGTAAGTGGATAAGTGGTAGTGAATTTATACCAGGATGATGAGTTGAATTGATATTGTTATATAAGCTAAAGTGATATTTTCATTGCAAAAATTGAGAATTTCGTAAATGTGTTAATGAATGGTATAATTAATAAACGTTGAGTTAAATGATAAATACGTATTAGTATTGAACTTAATGATTTGAATTGTGAACATGAGAAATTTGTGAATTGAATGAAATGGAAATGAAGCATTGAATTATTAAGACTTGTAAATTGCATGAATATGTATCGGATATCGTAGGTCCTATTTATTATGAATATAATATTTTGAGGATATATTATGAAGAATTATAAAATCATGTTAATAATTTGAAAGTTTTAATTTAGATGAAGTTTTATAACTCGGTTAAATACGTTTACAAGTGTATGTGTTCTGGTAATGCCTCGTACCCTATTCTGGTGTCGAATAGGGATAAGGGGTGTTACAATATAGATATTCAAATATATCAAAATTTAAATATATACATATTAACAATCATCCTAACGGTATAAACTTCCATATTGTTTTATCAGCTCTCCCTTAAACGGTTAATATCACCCCCTCAACCAAAAGAAGAAAAAGGTACTCTTTATCTGTCAAAAAAAAGTACCCTTTAGCATGATTTAAAAAAATATGTTTGAGATTTGAGTTATTAGTGTAAATTTGAAGATTGATGTGATGGTTGAGAGATTTTAAATAAAACTATTAAATTTAAAAAATGATATTAAACAAAAAAAAATTAATAAATACGAATAAGGTTTGAAATCCATACTTTGAGTTTGTATTAATCATTTATAATTCTAAGCAAACTTGAGCAAAGTTTTAAGTATAAATTATATTAAATACCATACAATGGCATGCTTGTAGCTTACCTAACCCGACGGATGAACAGCTGTTAACCCAACTCGAAAAGATTCTCGATTATTCATGTTTAATACACTAAATAATAATGTATATCTTAAATTTTGCATTAAACTATGTTTGTTATTAGTAAGGGCCCATATTCTGAACATTTTAAGATGGAATAGAGTTGGAACCAAGAAAAAAGAGTAGAAAATAGACTGGTTTCTTTTTTCTTTTCTTTTTTTCTGGGTACAAATTACAATGGTGCTTCAAAATATTAATGTTTGATGTTCCAAATCTATGTACTTCAGTTCTGGAAGGTTTTAAAGTTATAGTGATCAAGTTTTTATTATGTGAGTTCAGCACTGCAAGTACTAATTAGCCTTTCAGTTCAGAATTCTTAGTTCTATAAAACTGCATAGCAAAAGAAGCCTGTTTGGCATATGATATCATGTTGCCATCTGTTAGTTTAATGTCCTGAAAGAGTTCAATGCATGCTTCATATCTGGGGATACTTTTTACAGTTTTCTGTTATAACAGTTGCTCATGCTTTAACAGTTTTGTCTTAAGAAATTTGGATTCATCATTGCTGGTGTTTTTTCCCTGTGTAACAGGAGGCTGCGGGGCCTGTGTTGTCCTACTGTCCAAGTTTGATCCGGTGCTCGATCAGGTTGAGGATTCAACTGTGAGCTCATGCCTCACACTGCTTTGTAGTTTAAATGGATGTTCAATTACAACAGCCGAGGGAGTTGGGAATAGCAAGGATGGTTTCCATCCTATTCAAGAAAGGTTCGTCGGATTTCATGCTTCTCAATGCGGTTTTTGCACTCCTGGAATGTGTGTTTCTCTCTATTCAGCTCTTGTCAATGCTAATAAGACTAATAGGCCCAAACCCTGTCCCGGATTCTCCAAGCTGACAGTTACTGAAGCAGAAAAGGCCATTGCGGGCAATCTTTGTCGCTGTACCGGTTATCGACCGATTGCTGATGCTTGTAAAAGTTTTTCTTCTGATGTTGATATGGAAGACTTGGGATATAATTCCTTTTGGAAAAAGGGAGAAAGTGATGAAGTAAAGATGAGTAGGTTACCTGCATACAATCATAATCATGCAAGTTCTAAGTTTCCCGAGTTTCTCAAGAAGGAAATCAAGGCAGGTGCCAATCTGGGTTCTAAACTATATCACTGGTATAGTCCTACTAGTATTGAGCAACTTCAAAGTTTACTGCAAAAGAATGAGGCCGAGGATAGAACCTCAATGAAGATTGTTGTTGGTAACACCGGAACGGGATATTACAAGGAACAAGAACACTATGACAAATATATTGATTTAAAGCATATTCCCGAGCTCTCAATCATCGTGCAAGACCAGACAGGTATAGAAATCGGAGCAGCTGTGACAATTTCAAAGGCTATTGAAGCGCTGAAGCAAAATAAGATGGGTGATTTTCCCCTAGATAGTAAAACTGTGTTTAAGAAAATTTCTGACCATATGGAGAAGATAGCATCAGGGTTCGTAAGGAATTCAGGTAGTGTGGGAGGAAACTTGATGATGGCTCAAAGGAAACAGTTTCCATCTGACATTGCTACCATATTACTTCCTGTGGAAGCAATAGTGAATATAATGATAGGCCAGAAACTTGAAAAGCTTACACTGGAAGAGTTCCTTGGAAGGCCTCCTTTGGATTCCAAAGCCATTCTTTTAAGCATTAAAATTCCGAGCTGGGAGCCGACAAAGGATATTTCATCTGAAACTGATACTAAGTTGCTATTTGAAACTTATCGTGCTGCACCGCGTCCTCTTGGAAATGCGCTGCCCTATTTAAATGCTGCTTTCTTAGCTGAGGTTTCCTTTTCCAGAAATTCTACAGGAGCTACTCTAAATAACTGTCGATTAGCTTTTGGCGCTTATGCTGCCAAACATTCCATTAGAGCAAGGACCGTTGAGAAGTTTCTGATTGGAAAGGTTCTAAGTGTCAGTGTCCTGTATGAGGCTATTAAATTACTTGGAACCACTATAATACCAGAAGATGGCATCTGTAGTCCTGCTTACAAGTCGAGTTTGGCTGTTGGTTTTCTCTACGAGTTCCTGAGCCCCTTAGTTCGCACCCCTGATGAAATCCCCGGTGATCAGTTCAATGGATATAATAGTGCTTTGTTACATGTGGACTACAATAATGAACTGAAAGAGAACTGTGATGAGTTAAATGGAACCAAAATTTCAACATTGCTGTCATCTTCAAAGCAGATCATTCAGTCAAGTAAAGAGTATCATCCAGTTGGACAGCCAGTTACAAAAGCTGGAGCTGCCATTCAAGCATCCGGTATGTCATATTCAATGCTAAATTCTTTTAATCTCAATTTGCTCTATAAAACCAGACTGCGTTTCTGACTCACTCAGCTAACCATGTAGGTGAGGCTGTTTTTGTGGATGACATTCCAGCTCCGAGTAATTGCCTGTATGGAGCATTTATTTACAGCACAGAGCCTCTAGCACGGGTGAAGAGCGTATCATTTAAATCTGGATCACCACCAGTTGGAGTCACTGCAGTTATTTCCGCCAAAGACATTCCTGGGAAAAATTTAGGTTGTAGATCAGTATTTGGTGATGAACCTCTATATGCAGATGAGCTCGTACAATGTGCAGGAGATCGGATTGCCTTAGTGGTAATTCATTGATTTCATCATTATTGAAAGCTAATTATGCTTGCTATATAAGCTTTTAATGCTTAGTTTCATTAACCGAACGGAATTTTCACTTTCAAGAACTTGATCATTGAAATGATTCTTTCAGGTTGCAGATACACAGAGACATGCAGACTTGGCAGCAAACCTTGCAGTGATTGATTACGACAAGGAGAATCTAAATCCTCCAATTCTATCCGTCGAAGAGGCTGTCAAGAGAGGTAGCTTTCTTGAGATCCCTCCTTTCCTTGACCCTGAACAGGTAGGTGATTTTTCGAAAGGAATGGCTGAAGCAGACCACCAAATTCTCTCTGCTGAGGTAACTTCCACAGTCTGTTACTACTTACTACTATTATTCTGCATTGTTTTTTTTTATTATCTGATGCTGCTACCGATCGCACAGACTGATTGCTTTGTAGAGCCATTAACTTCGATCATGGATATTTTCAAATAGTTGTTTTTGAATTGTTACACGTAGATCAAACTTGGGTCACAGTACTATTTCTATATGGAGACACAAACTACTCTAGCTGTTCCAGATGAAGATGACAGTATGGTGGTGTACAGCTCTATTCAATGCCCTCAAATTGCACATGAAACATTAGCTCAATGTCTTGGTCTTCCCGCAAACAACATTCGTGTTATTACAAGAAGGATTGGAGGAGGTTTTGGTGGAAAGACCATAAAAGCCGTCTCTGTGAGTATCATTATCTTTTTTAATTTATTATTCCTCTTGTTTCACTGTAAAAGCTAAATATTTGAGTTTGTGGACATTATTTAGTTACAAAGAAGAAAGTGTAATCAGAGCCATTCATGTTTGCTTTGATGAAGTACTTTGCATGAAATTAACTGCAGTTAAATGCGTAGCATCATGCTAACCAGTCTCTGATCTCTAGTCTATTATATGTATCACTGAAATTTATTTCCTCCATATAGGTTGCTGCAGCCTGCGCTGTTGCAGCTTACAAATTACAGCGACCAGTTCGGACATATCTGAATCGCAAGACTGATATGATAATGGCAGGAGGAAGGCATCCAATGAAAGTAACATACACTGTAGGATTCAAAGATAGTGGGAAGATTACAGCCCTAAAACTTGAGATATTAATCGATGCAGGGGTATTCCTAGATATCAGTATAATGATGGCATATACGGTAGTCGAGACACTTAAAAGATATGACTGGGGTGCTTTGAATTTTGATGTAAAAATATGCAAAACAAACCTGCCTAGCAGATCTGCAATGAGAGCCCCAGGGGAGGTTCAGGCATCTTTCATTGCTGAAACCATAATCGAACATGTAGCATCCAGTCTTTCCATTGAGGTGGACACCGTCCGAAGTATCAATCTCCACACATACGACAGCCTCGGCTTGTTTTACAAGAGCACTGCAGGTGAGCCATCACAGTATACTTTACCTGCAATATGGGATAAGTTGGCCGTTTCTTCAAGCTTTCACCAGAGGACTGAAATGATAAAAGAATTCAACAGATTTAATAAATGGAGGAAACGAGGGATTTCGCGTGTGCCGATCGTGCAAGAAGTGATTGTGAAGCCAACTCGTGCGAAAGTAAGCATCTTAAATGATGGATCCATTGTTGTTGAAGTTGGAGGGATTGAGATGGGCCAGGGTCTATGGACCAAAGCCAAACAAACGGCTGCATATGGTCTTAGTTTGATAAAATGTGATGGCAGTGAAGAGCTTTTGGATAAAGTAAGAGTCATTCAAGCCGATACATTGAGTTTAATTCAAGGGGGTTTCACTGGTGGCAGCACGACATCAGAATCGAGCTGTGAAGCAGTTAGGCTTTGCTGCAATGTCTTGGTTGAGAGACTTACAGCTCTTAAGGAAAAGTTGGTGGAACAAATGGGATCTCTTCGATGGGAGACACTGATTCTTCAGGTATGAACTAGGAATTTATTTAGGTTTTCCACTCAGAAACTAGAGGCATTGAAGAAGTTATCCTCATCTTTATAATTTACAATTATTCTAAACCCTTTTGTTAGTTTTACATATTGTTAAAGTTCTACTGCAGCGTGAGTTCTTAATATGTTCTTGAGCACCTATAGTTAGCGATTAAAAATCAGAATAGTCAGTCGAATCAGTTGATTCACTTGATTCAGAAATATGTCAGGTCTAGTAAGTTATATAGAACCAGATTTTAGCAAATAACAATTTACTGGTTCAATCTCCAGTCCAATTGCAAAAATATTATCTATAGTCACTTTTTTCAAACTAACATAAAATGCAGGCATATGTCGCTTCTGTGGACTTATCGGCAAGTACACTTTTTTTACCGGATTCTACTTCCAGCAATTACCTAAACTATGGTGCAGCAGTGAGTGAGGCAAGTTTCTCTATAGCCCCTCTAGTGATTTCAAATGCATGAACAGCTTGGAAAAATATTAACATGATTTTGTTGAACATATATCCATATCTCGCACCTGAACTCGTCCGTAGAAATATAGCACACTCGTTGCTCTAATAACCTTCATGTGTCTTCGCCATTCGTCATTTGCATAACAAATCATATTGCCTTCTTGACTTTCCTATTTACTAATTCTGAAGGTATAGCTCATTGCAGGTGCAAGTGAACCTTTTAACTGGGGAAACCACAACTTTGCGCACAGATATTATTTATGACTGTGGCCAAAGCTTGAATCCTGCTGTGGATTTAGGACAGGTTAACCTCTTTACAATCGAGACTTTTCACTTTTCTTAAATATTTTGTCTTCTACATTTGCTCTTAACACATATTCGAACATGGTTATGACAAATATATATTGAGCATACCCTTGAAGACATATCTTGGACACATCTGAGTCGGGTTAACAAAGGAAACAAATGCGTTTTGCAGATTGAAGGAGCTTATGTTCAAGGAATTGGATTCTTTATGCTTGAAGAATACCCCACAAACTCGGATGGATTAGTGACAGCAAATGGAACATGGAGTTATAAGATCCCTACACTGGACACCATTCCTAAACAATTCAATGTCGAAATCCTCAACAGTGGACATCATGAAAAACGTGTGCTTTCTTCAAAAGGCAAGCTTCTAAAATTCCCATCAATATTCATGCCCATCTTGCTTTGTGAAACGAATATGGCAAATCAACAGCATTCATTCTTGTTTTGCAGCATCTGGTGAGCCGCCATTAACGCTAGCGGTTTCAGTTCACTGCGCTACAAGGGCGGCCATAGTTGAAGCCAGGCGGCAACTTGCTTCATGGAGTGGCTTCGACGAGTCTAACTCGGAGATATTCCAGTTGGAGGTTCCGGCCACCATGCCAGTTGTGAAAGAGCGGAGCGGGCTTGACAGCGTTGAGAAGTTCTTGCGATGGACAATGGGCACAAAGTGAGGCCATCCTACGTGCTGCATGTATAAATTTTAGCTTCGCACTGTTTAAATTTATACAAGTTTATGTTCAAGACAAGACGTACAACTACTCTATAAACACGAAAATAATTACAAAAATATGACAGATCAAAGGTAATTAGGATACAAATATAACTTGTGAGGTTTGTACATGTTGTCTTGCTTCAAAGATCCAACCTATTTATGTAAATTGACCAAAAGATAAGAACTTTTTGATGGGGCTACGAGGTGGGAGAAAGGAAACTACATATGGCTTAGGAATAAGATGGATAAAGTTGATAAACGAAGCGTATTGAAGGCCAAATATCGCAAGGAAAATGAGATGCAAACCATCAAAAGGAAGTCTTCGTACTCTTAGATATGAATAGCATGCATGTTGCGGTCAGATCGGATTAATTGATATTTCAGTTGAGTAAAAAGAAAAATCAATTGAACAAGAAATTATGAATTATGGGTAAATTGCAAATCAAATGAACCAGAAAAAAATAGGGCCAAAATCCCTTAAAAACTGGTCCAAACCCTTCAAATTTACTAAATCCAACCCTACCCCAAAAAATAAAACAAAGGCAGCCCTTGGTGTGTCGGCAGTGTACCCCTGGACCAAAACAAAATGCAATAGCTTTCTAATTTCTTTGGCCTTCGCTGGTTTCTTTTAAACCTTTGAACTGTCTAAATTTATTGATTTTTGAGATTTGTTTTTATCATTGTCTTTGTTCACTCTTTATTCGTTGCACATTCAACCCTTTGAATGCAACAAGATAAAACTAGAGAGTGTTCGGAAATTTTGAGTTTAAAGATTAAAGAGAATATTAAGATTTGACTGGTTGTCATCAAGATTGTGATTTAGAGTTGTAAAAGTATACAAGAAAGTTTGAAGATAAGAAACGGTTCCAAACAGAAAATAAAGAAGAAGACTCGCCAAAAAAGGTGAAAGGAAGATAAAACTTGAAAGGAGATACATGTATATTATTTCCAATCTCATCATTAAATTTGTTAATATTTAATTTAAATGAATCTCTCTTCAATTTTAAAGATTAAAATATGAAAAAATAATTTAAAGGAAATGATTTTTAAAAAATAATAATATAAATTTTGAAATGTAGCTGGTCTATTTATTATGCCACCTTGAATTGTGAGAAGTATATCGTGGAAGATAACTGTCGACTGTCGAGGGTCAATTATCTTTTTTTGTTTAAAGAATATCTAATTTATTTTAAATATTACTATAAAGAGTTTTTCTTGTTGTGGGTCAATTGGACTGTCGGTCGAAGTGAGAAAAAAATATAGAGGCTAATTTCATTAATTTTGCCCTTTTTTTCTCTCTAAAATATACCATTTTTTGAATAAATCTCACTATACAAAATTAAAATCCGGGGACACTACTTTGAATATGTTTTATTTAGATTAAATTTTATATACAAATCATCTTTCCAAAACAAACATGTATGTTATTAATTTGAAGTTAAAATAAAATATGTTTTATTAGAAATCAAACACTAACTGTAATTCTGAGAATTTGGTTTGCTGTTAATACATAATTTTAACATATCAAAAGAAATCTAAACAAACAAATTGATACGTAATTTTACTACATCAAAATAAATCTAAACAAACTATCCTAAAGAGTTTAGATAAAAATTAAAACTTCTAAAATTAGAAATATTCCATGAATTACACTCATCATATTTCTCTTATAAATTTACCAACTCTTAAACATACTCCACACAAATTTTCTAGCAACCTATAGACTAAGGTTTATTTTTCTCTTCATTTTCCCGTTTGCTTCTACTGTTTTATATTTTTTATTCTTTTAGTTTAGAAATGAAACTTTATTCATTCAAGTATTCATTAACTTTTCTTTTCCCCTTGTACTTTGGCTTTGATTTTGCAGGGATCGATTTGATCAACAAAAACATGGGAAAAACATCAGTCCTTTTAGTGGGATTTCTTTTCAGTTTCTTGGTCGCCACGGTACAAGCAGGAGATAAGTACAAGAAATACAATGACCCCAGTCTGCCGATCAACAAGCGGATTCGGGACCTCATGCGACGGATGAGTCTCGATGAAAAGATTGGTCAGATGGTGCAAATTGATCGTAAAGTAGCCACTCCGGAGGTCATGAGGGACTACAAAATAGGCAGCATTTTAAGTGGAGGAGGAAGCGTACCGCATCTGCAAGCCACCCCACAGGAGTGGCTCAACATGGTTAATGGTTTCCAAAATGGTTCACTCTCAACCAGGCTTGGGATTCCAATGATTTATGGCATTGATGCTGTCCATGGACATAACAATGTCTATAAGGCCACCATATTTCCTCATAACATTGGCCTTGGTGCTACAAGGTAAGACCGGTTTTTTTTCAGTTTCTTCCACTGGGAGTTAAGCTTTCTTAAAAGTTTTGAAAGAAAATTACACTGTGTTTTGTGACTATGTGATTAAATCTCCGATGTTATAGGGATCCTGAGCTTGTAAAGAGGATTGGGTCTGCAACAGCTCGTGAAGTTAGAGCTACTGGCATAAACTACGTTTTCGCACCCTGCATTGCGGTAATGAAGTATTCGATCATCAGTCCGATTTAATTGTTTTTATAGAGAAATGTATTCCAATAACTCCATGTCTACAAAATTGAAGGTTTGCCGAGACCCGAGATGGGGTCGATGTTTTGAGAGCTACAGCGAAGATCCTGACATCGTCAAGGAAATGACAGAAATCATTAATGGATTGCAAGGGGAAATTCCAAAGGATTCGCGTAAGGGTGTTCCTTATGTTGGTGGAAAGTAAGTTCGTTAACAGGAAATACACAAATATGGTTTATTGATCAGTTTCAAGGAACTGAAACCAGTTTTTGGTTTTTGTTGTATGGAAAAAGGGATAAGGTGGTGGCATGTGCCAAGCACTTTGTTGGAGATGGTGGGACAACAAGGGGCATCAATGAAAACAACACGGTGATCGATAAGCATGGATTGCTTAGCATTCACATGCCAGGTTATAACGCAGCCATCATTAAGGGAGTTGGGACAGTTATGGTTTCTTACTCTAGTTGGAATGGAGTGAAAATGCATGCTAATCATGATCTTGTCACCAATTTCCTCAAGGGCGCCCTTAGGTTCAGGGTAAATTTGACTGCAACTCTTTAAATTAAAAAGAAACCTGCAAGAGAAATATATAAACATTGTTTATGACCTTTGCATTTAAATATGTTCAAATTTGCAGGGATTTGTCATCTCCGATTGGCAGGCAATTGATAGGATGACATATCCTGTGCATGCCAACTATACATATTCAGTTCTTACTGGTGTTCAAGCAGGTCTTGACATGGTGAGTGGTTTTGATGATTTAGAGTCCAACCAATCTCGACTTTGGATTAATTGTCATCTAATTTGAAACTTGACTTCCACTTGTTTTGCAGATTATGGTTCCTTACAATTATACTGAGTTTATTGATACTTTGACTGGACTTGTGAAGAACAAATTCATCCCCATGAGTCGTATTGATGATGCTGTTAGAAGAATTTTGAGAGTCAAATTCCAACTTGGTTTATTCGAAAACCCCTTATCTGATGAAAGCTTTATTGATCAGCTAGGACATCAGGTTATTGACCAACATGTTCTTTTAACATTTAAGGCAAGCTTCCAAGTATACCAAGATTTACCTGTTTGGTTTCTGTTACAGGCTCACAGAGATTTGGCAAGGGAAGCTGTAAGAAAATCGCTTGTTTTGTTGAAGAATGGAGAAAATGCTAATGAGCCAATGCTACCTCTTCCCAAGAAGTCATCCAAGATCCTGGTTGCCGGCAGCCATGCTGATGACTTGGGCAATCAATGCGGCGGTTGGACCATCAACTGGCAAGGCGGTAGCGGAAACAATTTAACTTCTGGTAATAAACCATTGTTGTCTCTTAAAACATAGCTTTTAACAAAGTTACAATCATCAGACTACACATATTAACGCCTTTCAAATCAACAGGAACCACCATCCTGAAAGGAATAGCAGAAGCCGTTGATCCAAGCACAGAGATTGTGTATGAAGAAAACCCAGAATTTGATTATGTCAAATCCAACAACTTCTCCTACGGTATTGTCGTTGTTGGTGAGCTTCCATATGCTGAAACAAACGGTGATAATTTGAACTTGACGATCCCATTACAAGGTCAATATACTCTTTACAATGTCTGCGCCAACATCAAGTGTGTGGTGGTTTTAATCTCTGGAAGACCACTTGTTATAATGCCTCATTTAGAACAAGTTGATGCACTGGTTGCTGCATGGCTACCGGGCACAGAAGGCCAAGGTGTGGCTGATGTTCTATTTGGAGACTATGGTTTCAGTGGGAAACTGCCTCGGACTTGGTTCAAGACGGCTGAGCAGCTGCCGATGAATGTTGGGGATTTGAACTACGACCCTTTGTATCCCTTTGGTTATGGGCTCACTACTCAACCTCTCAACGCCACAAGTTAGTTTCAGGGAGTCGAGTTGCCTTTTTGTCTTAATGCTAAGTAGTTTTTTTGGTTCTTTTTGAAGATTTAGCTGTCTTTTTATGGAATTATTAGCAAAATAATGGTAGCAGTAATCTTGTGTTAGAGTTTCGTAAATAGGATCCAAACTTCTTGAGCTGCCTATTTGGTGTAATTTTGTTTGTTGAAAATAAAAATGTGGTGCTTTTGAAGAAAAGAATTTAGTTTTTGATAAATGGGGTTTATAAGATATTGAAGTGAAATTAAATTTTGTAGGATAACATGGATTGAGGTAACATTGTTTATTATTTATTTTAATTTTTATGTTGATCCTGAAATTACAATAATTCAATTTACACATAAATTAGAATTGACATAAATTTATCCGGTTCAAACTTTAAACTTTTGAGTAGTAATTTATAAATTATAAACATGCTTCTTTTTTTAATTTTCTGTTTACACCAATTTGAAAATGATTATTTTAGTTTATTTAGTTATTACAAATTAGTTTATTAAAAAAGTAGAAAAAAAAGTTTACAAATTTTACAAGTGAAATGATTTAATTTCTTAAAAAGCATGTGTCATCTTATCAATTTGTGAAATCTCCTAATTTAGCTGCCATAATCATATATTTTTAAAATGTTTACAGTAATGACAAATGATCATTGGAAAATAGATGCAGAGCAAGGACACAATCATCTATATAAATTCTACATATATTAAAGAAATTGAAAATATAATACTACAAAATCAGGACATAAAAATTTAATTTTTAAAAGATTTTTAAAATTGCCAAGATATAAAAATTAATATAGAACTTATAATTGAGTTTTAATTCAATTGACATTAACATTATTGTCAGTATATAAATATGAAAAGCGTTTATCCTCTAATTTAAAGATTGAAGGATTATGAATAGTTTTAAGAACTTAGATGGATATAACTATTTCCGTTTGCTTGAAATAGATACGAAAAATATTTTGAAATCCTACCATACCTAACTCAACCTATAAATTAATTTATTTAAAAACATATACTTCATATGCATCTTTTAAAACAAATTTAAAAACACATTTTTAAAATTTTAAATAAAGAATAAGGTAAATTATCGATAAAAAAAACAATCATATAAAATTATAATAAATCTTTAATAGTAATATAATAAGTCTTTAACAGTAAACACAGAAAGGAAAGAAGGAAAATTATTTCCGTTCTTTTTGTTTTATTTCTTTTGTCTCCATCTTATCCTTTCATTTTCGTTTGAAGGATACTTGTTGAATACATAAGTAGGCGCACCTACAGTGCTTGCCATGCATCTTGATTTTATGGGTGTCCCGTAAGAAATGAGGTCCTACTTCTTAAATAAATCGTTTTTGACTAATGCCTGTCAGCAAATATTACAATATTTTTAATCAAAATATGATCCATAATTTTTATAGACAATGTTTTTTGCAAACCCATATTTTAGACTTCAAATTTTGTCCAAGTTAATAGGATATGCTTCCGAGCCCTTAAAGGCTGTCCTAAAAGCCAGAAACACGCTGATAAAAATTGGACTCCCCAGTTGAATAAGCATCAATGGTGTTGAAAGTGGAGCGGATTAGATTGAAAAAGCTACAAGCGACCTAAACTATCCATCATTTGACTTCCTCCTAGTTTTGATTTGGAATGTGTGGCTTCAAGAAACGAATACAATAAGAGGAAGTATCAGAAACGAGAAAGGTAAGAACTTCTAAAACGAAGTGGATTGTTGTGGAAGCAAGGAAAAAGGAGATCTGCACTAAATGGACACACCACCGCTAACAGCGGTTAACTTTTATGCCAGTTTCGACGCTATCAATAAGAGAGAAGGGGGCGGTACAATCATCAGAGATGTTGAAGGATTTGTTACGAAAAAATCAACAGAACAGCGAATCCGAAATTGACACAGGTGTAGACTGTCGTTTCAGCTTTCGAAACTGCAGTCTAAAAATAGGGCAACCGAAATTCATCCTTGACGGAGATGATTTGGGAGTCATAAAGATTAAAGAGACTCAAGAACCGTGGGATTGGGATTGAGATTGAGATTGGGCTTATTAGAGCGAAATCTCTTACCAGATTCCAACACTGTACCATTTCGAAAACCAAGCTGGTCATGAACTTGCTAAATTAGACTAAATACTGATTGTAATTTGTTTGGATTGAGGAATTCACGCCTTATATCCATCAAGCTATCATATCTCGATGTTTCTCTTAAAAAATTATTAATGGATTGAGGAATTCCCAGATGTTATTACGTTATAAAATCCAAAAAGTTTGGGCATGCCACCCTCCAATTTTCCAATGACTTCTAATTTTAAGGTGAAAAAAAATCGAAAATTTTACTACCAAAAAGAGCCCCTAAATATTTATATTTGTCTAACAAGTTAAAAATCAGAAATTCTTGCCTCAAGTCCACAGCCCGCAGCCATAAATAAAATAACACTGACCGCTAGGGTGTTTTCATAGCCACCAAGATTAGTACCTAAGGCTCCATGTATCATCAATCACATATAAGCTACCAGCAAATAAGGGTAAAACAATTAAGATTTTTTTTTAGCACAGTATAGCCCTATAGTTTCACAGGAATACCTAATATTATGTGAATCCAGACATCAGTCTGGAAAATACATGAAACGACATCACTCATGTCCACTCTGTATAGCACCTACTCTTTACACGGCAACTGAGAAGTAAACATTGCACAACATCTGAACAGCTTGTGTTCTTTTCATGGGGTTTTTCTGTACATGCCAACAATCAATGGACAGTTAAAACCATAAAGGAGGAGAAAGAAAGGTAAACGGGTATTAAACAAAGCAAACTTGAGTAAACAAATAAATAACAAGTTCCGACCTTATTCAGCATTGTGAGACTGATCGTGCTCAATAAAATCTAACGCATCTTCCTTGGAGACAACATTAACACGGCTCACCCTGTTTTTATGTGTCACACCATATATATGATCAGCAACTTTGACAAGCTCTGGCCGAAATGTGGTAGTTATGAATTGTGTATTTGCCATGTCTGCCAGTCGACGAATCATATCTAAAAAAATAAGTAATTAAGGATCCACCAACAATTTCCACTTAAGACACAGAAAATGAAGGGCGGGGAAAAGAGCATAATTGTTTCAGATAGAGATGAAATTAAAACTGGAACCATCAATAAAAAACTAATCGTCAACAGAGCTGAATATATGAGACATAGGATACTTCCAACTGCAGTCCGGTACTGAGGATCCAGAGCTGCATCTATCTCATCAAAAAGATAAAATGGAGCCGGATCACATCGTTGAATCGCGAAAATTAATGTAAGGGCTACAACAGTTTTCTGTCCTCCTGATAATTGCTTCATTGATTGTGTCTCACCTTGCCCGGTAAAGGAAACCTACCATGAAACAAAGCTTAGAAACATTACACTGGAAAATTGAGGAGTTGGGAGCTGTATGCCTATCTTCAAGCTTAACTTCCAGGTTAAAACTTCCAACACCTTTCCAGATACATACCGCATAAAAATTGGCAAAGAACTAAACCAATGATATTTCTACTTGTGTTAGTCTGACTTTTCATTTCCCCGAAGAACTATGTCTGACATCAGTTTCCAGGACAGATATGAATATGATGGTAGGAACTTCTAAATATATGAAAAAACTTCAAAAAAGAAAGAAAAACATTGAGCATGCCCATATCAGACATTCAACCCAAGTAACTTAGATTTCTATTGAGTTATATGATTCAACTCGTGCCCCATCATAACCAGCAAGGTCAGGCAACTAACAAACTTCAATCGCTTTTATCAAAGAAAATAAATGATACAGTATAAAATAGACATACCTTCACTTTCACACCAATGTATTTCTCAACTCTTCCCTCCAAATCTGCCTCTCGAGGTCCATCATCATCATCATCATCATCATCACCATCCTGTAGGGAGAAAAATGCAGCACAATTATAATGAAAATGCTATGAGCCGAATGAACAAGCTAATTCTTAACGTATGATAATATGAATAGACTAATTGAGAAAAGCACGCAGCTAAGCACAGAATTATAACTCTGCCAATAAAGCAACATAGCCCATGCACTATTTATGAGCTTTCATTTCATTTTTTTAATACCCAATATGCTACACAACATAGAAGTGAGAAACAAGGGTCAAATACAGAATGTTTGATGAAATCCTATTATGATTAATCAAGATTTTTTATTCCAAGATTAATGTAAGTCAAACATGTATAGGTTAGAGCTAGAACCGTTCACTAGAAGAAATTATACCTTGGCACACAATCGAATGAAGTTAACAACTGGATCTTTGGAGAGATAAGGGTGTAGACAAGAACAAATTGAGAACTTGAAATTAATGTAAAGGTTAGAGCTAAATCCTCTCATGACTACTCCCATAAACATAAGACATAAGTTAGACTAAAGCAAAATGGCTAAAAGGACCTATTGAACATGAGGTTTGGTCTCAATGTTTCACCCAGCTGCCTTAGGGGGGAGTACTCTCCCCAAGGGCAGGGGTCAGCATATACACTGAACCAGGAAAAGAATAGCACCTAACATATTGTCTAAATAAAATTCATCAAAAAGGGACTATTGATGCTCTAGAAGGCATAGGCAAAGTGGTGAATGTACTGAGAAGAGAAAAAATTGATACTCCAAAACCATAAATCAGAAATGACAACTCACTAGTCTAGAGAACTATGAATTGGACAGAAACAAATCAAACACAAGTAGACAACAAAAATGAGAAGCCCAAACACACCTTTTTCTTCATCATCACCAAATGACCATGACCACCTTGTACAAGTTCTGAGAATACTTCTCTAAAGTGCCGGGCAACACCTTTGAAAGTTCGTTCTATTGACTCATCCTTGCGCTGATCTAGAACTTCTATAAGTTCTTTAATTTTCTGTAAAAGCATATATATATATAATTAAGTATACAAAAAGGTTAAGCTTAGCAAAATTCAATTTGACAGTGCCATTTGCAAGGAAGTTAAGGTTTGTATTTACCTCATCACCTGAATCCAGCTCTGCCTGCCTTTTCTGCAGTTCTTCTCTTTGCTCAGTGAAATTTACATACTGGTCAAGTGCTTTCTTGTTTACATGGCTGAACTGTTGCAGCTGCTCATTGCACCTATGAAGCATTTTCTGCAACTCTTTGATCTGCTTTCGCTTGTACCTATCATTTTCAACATGGAAAAGAATTAAAAATTTTAAAATAACAAAATATGAATTTGGATGCAATGTAGAATATCACCAAGATAAGCAGATACTATCACAACTAACCAACTTTCATTACGCATCATATCAAATAAAATATTGAAATAAATAATGCACATTGATTAAAATACTCAAAACAAAAACCAAAGGACATAAGAAACCCTCAAAATAAATATGTTCACTGAGACAAGTATCTGACAACTTTTATGAAGCCCAGATACTATTGATGAGAGGTGAAACAAAGGATAAAAACTAGAATCTCAGGTAGAAATTATACGTTTCAAAAGCGTCAGATGACAAAGGGCCCAACTCCCTTATTTTCTTGGAGTACTCCTCCTGCTTAGCAAGAAGATTACTCCTTTTACTTAGCAATTGCTCCAACTCTTTTGCTTCATCCTGAAGTGTCCTCTCATAGGCATCTTCCAATCCCTGCACCAGCACATGATGTTCTTAGCAGTAACAATAAGCACCAAGGATTTGTGCTGGATGTTATCAGAAAATTAGTTACCTTCAGATTGTTCTTTTCATCCTTGATTCCCCTAAGTTGCTTTGTTAGCTCATCAATTCTATCAGAAACTCCTGCAGGGTAAAAGCAACAACAACAGTGAACATTAGATCTTAAATCCATAGTGCGGTAACTATTCAAGGCTCTTACTTTTAAGTTGCTGTGTAGCATCGTCAACCAACAAATTAGCATCCATTAATTCCTGCCTCTTTGATTCAGCTTCATCAAGCAATGCATCAGCCTCTGCCGCAGATATTATTGCTTCCAACTCTTGCTTTTGCCTCTTAAGGTTTGTTGTGAGATTCGTCTCAAGTTCTGCTTTTCTTGATTCAGTCTGACAATCCAATTTGTACATGGGGAAAACATGAAAATGCATGCATGTCATAGCAAAAGAAATCAAAAAAGGTTCAGTGTGTCAACCTCAATACGATCACTCCTGCAATTGATAAGTTGCTCTTTAAGATCTGTTATCTCAGGGTTCAATCTCGACAAAAGGTCCTTCTCTTCTGGTGTTAAGTGATCAATAAGATCTGTGCCCATTTCAGCACGTTTCATTGCCATACTAGCTCTAAGCTGATCAATTTGCATCTGCACATCTGCAAGTGATTTTCTCTATGAACAAATAACAAGAGTCAGTGCAGATTGAACTAGATAAAATAATTACAAATAGCTAAAAAGGAATAATCCCCATAAGGCACAGGAAGACAATTAAAAGTTTATTAAATACCTTATTTTCAAGAGCTTTAGATGTATACTGTTTTTGCTTATTAGCATTAGCAATGTCCTGCTTATGCTGCTCCAGCACTGATTTGTCAAGAACCCGCTTAGCATCAAGTTGCTGCTGTTCAGTGACAAAAGCTGTGATTTTCTGCTCTAACTGTAATCTAAATTAAGTTCAAAACAAAGCAGAAGGCTTGATTGAAAACAATTCAGGATTACAAAGAATGAAGACATCATATGACTTGCTCGGTAATTTAGTTGTCAGATTTTTATTTTATCAGTCCTACAAAATTGATGGCTTTGGTTTTATAAGACGTTTCAAAGGAAAAGCTCATCTAAAAAACCCAGGAGTTAAACGAAACAGTTAACCAACCATCAGCCAAGAAATCAGAAAAGACCATCTAACCATGGTTGGCATGAAGATACAAAAGCCTTGACTTTATAGGCAGAGAAAGTATAGATAAATGAATTAACCAATCCCTTTCAGGTTTCCTTATATTTGAACTTCACAGCCGGAGAAATGACAGAATAAAATCTCCATCAATAATTAAGGAAAAGATACTACCAACATAGAGGTGACATGGACACCATGCTTATATAAAAAAGGAAGCTACAGAGAAAACATACTTGTCTTCCCACCTTATTTATACATAGGGGTCTGGAAATAGGAGCTGACAAATATTCTACCAGAATCCACAGATAGAGACCTATATTAGTATCTGACTACTCTTAGTTGGATGTGATGATCAGTATGTGAATTACTTGACTTCAGTTCATTTAAGATGAGATGAAGGGCAAAGGAGACTCAAATCATTATGAAAAGAGCCTACCATGCTATTCATTGACAAAAGTGGATTATGCAGGTGGATGGAAAACTAATGCATAACAGCACAGAGAACTCTGAAAAATCCACATTCACATTCAACTTCAACCTCTTTAACTAGCCATAGCAGATCCAAAAAAAAAAAATTTAAAATAGTATAGTCATAAGCAGATGTTTGATGTAAATAAAATTAAGATGATTTATCCATGAACACATACAAAATTCACAATAACACCCAGTTAAAAAAAATTTAAAAGGGCGCAAAGCTAAATGTCTACAATTTTCCTTTTCCTGACTCCCACAGAAACTTGCTACTGTTAAGAAAACACACCAAAACCCAAACTCAAACAAAGAAGTTAGCACATTAGTGCATGTAAAACTGAGAAAATGCAGCAAAAAGTGAAGTGTTAAAACTTTAAACTACAGAAAAAGGATATTTTGAAGCTCTAAGCCGATTCCTTTCAGTTCTTCTTCCTTCTTATTAATAGACATCGTGTTTTGCCTGATTATATTCATGAACTTTAATTTTGAGCGCCTATAATCATAAAATCCCCCAGTCATACCACCCTTCTTGCTAACTTGATCACCTGTTATCAAATGAACAGGAAGTTGTTATAGCATTAAAGACGCCAGCCCAAGCCAAACCAAAAAATCAAAGAAACCCATTCCCAACCTTCCAAAGTTATGCAATCCAGACCATCAGTTCGAGCAACTCTTGTAGCCACATCTATATCTCGGCAGATTACTGTTCTACCAAACACCTGACAAGAAATAGAATACAGGAAGATGAAGAGAATGATGAGAAAACATTCGCACAATTTTAGCAGTTAGGATAAAATTATAACCTCCACTTAGACTTCGTATTCTTTTCCCAACAAATTATGAACCCAACCCCCAACCAGGATTTTATTTCCTCTTAGGCAAACTTCACATCTTATTAGTTCATCTCCAACTTCCATTGGTTTTTAATATTAGAAAGCAAGTTTTTTAAACAAATAAAACAGCAATCCCCAAACTCCCCCATCCACTTTCTGAACTAAAGCAGTAAGGCCAAATTTTGTACCTATATAAGAACATGGTGAAAACAACAATCATATTACACCTATTTACCCAGGTGCAATAGCAAAGACAATTTTATCGCTGAGCAAATATTATATAAATCATTCTCTCTAACAAGAAAAATCTTCCACTTTCTCAATTGGATAAAGAGATTCAAAGTTTTTCATATTGAAAAAATAAACTATGCTTCATTTAACCAGTGCCAATGGTCAAATCAAATCCTTTTTCTGAATCACTCTGGATGTAAAACATGAAGGCAAAACATTTCGATCAAGGTCAGAATGATTAAAGATGCAAAAGCAACATACAACATTTTACGACAAAATTAGCAAAATAGCCATTAATTTACTCATTGAGTAGAATCCAGAACCAAATATGCAGATACTGGGAGAGAAAAGAAAATCCTAAAGCTAAAATTAAATTTATGCAAATTTCATCTGGGCTTCCACTTTCTCAATTGGATAAAGAGATTCAAAGTTTTTCATATTGAAAAAATAAACTATGCTTCATTTAACCAGTGCCAATGGTCAAATCAAATCCTCTTTCTGAATCACTCGGGATGTAAAACATGAAGGCAAAACATTTTGATCAAGGTCAGAATGATTAAAGATGCAAAAGCAACATACAACAGTTAACGACAAAATTAGCAAAATAGCCATTAATTTACTCATTGAGTAGAATCAAGAACCAAATATGCAGATACTGGGAGAGAAAAGAAAATCCTAAAGCTAAAATTAAATTTATGCAAATTTCATCTGGGTTCTAGCAGGCATTAATGCTCATGCCCATTCATCAAGGCACGGATTCAGGAAGAACTAACCTGTGCAAATGCTGGAGCATATTTGGAAGAAAAGTTCAATTTCTTTAACAGAGGTATCACGTCAGAACTTTGTGGATATGTAACATGTGGAGCCTTCACGCGGTTTAGTGGTATAAAAGTAACACGTCCTCCTTTCAGTGAATTAAGATGTCGAATTATCTGGGTTGATATCTCATCCTTTTCAACAACCACGTGAAACAAACTGTCAACAGAAAAAACATGTTAAGTCCAGCATGCACAAAAGGAAATCAAGTACTTATTGAAAAACATGAAGACATCAGGAAGATTATACCTGTTTCCAGCAGTTACTTCAACTGCAGTAAAAAACTTCTCATCACAATTAAGCAGCTCAATAATTGGACCAAACACTCCACCAATATTATATTCTCTGCATATCTTCCTAATAGAATTCAGCCCTCTTCTTACATCCTGATGACAAATGAAGAGACAAAGAAGAAGAAACAGTTAAGGTCATAAACATCAAACTGCCATCCAAAAACCAAGCAAAGACTAGTCTGCTACACAAACCGCCAGGGAGTAGAGGGGAATAGACTTCAACAAAGAATGACATCCTTAAAGTTTCAACAAAATTTGTTTCTCTAAACAAGCACCGACATGAAGAAACTGATAAGAGATTTCAAGAGACTTCAACAAGCTCACCTAGATGAATAGATGGATTTACCCTTAAGATGCTGCAGTTCTTGGGAGGCTTTGGGTTATTTTCTTTAATTTTTACAGAATCAACATTAGTCACAAAAACTTTGTAAGACTTAGATAAATTTCCATAGGATACAAACCAAGAAATAGGGTGTTGAGTGCAGCTCCTTGTGCCCTTTCGAACTGCAATTGGAAGATGGATGGATGGATGGCGACGGTGGTGAGACTTCTGTTTCAGAACAGTCCTCGGTTGGGGATGCAATTGGCACTGCTGTATCAGTTTCAGGAGAACGATTCCGTCGGGAGTAAACCTGTATTTCGGGAACCTGTTTTTGCTGTTTTACTTGATCAGGAGGATGTTGCACTTCGGTGGAGGTATTGTAATTGGGAAGGACCGTGCTAACTTCTTGCTGTACAGGGAAAACAGTATCTAACTTTGGGATAGCACCTTGGTTGTTAGGCTTGTTTATGATAGTAGTGGTAGGATCAGGAGGTATAATGAGGAGAGTATTAAGGGTCTCATCTTCATTGAAAGTCTCCCCTGAAGATGAGATGCTGCAAAGTATAGTTCATTTTCAAAGAAGGTAACATCCCAAGAGACAAACATTCGGCGCAAGGTTGGTGAGCAACACTTATAGCCTTTTTGTGTAGGGGAATATCCAATGAAGATGCAGGTGCGGGCTCGAGGATCAAGTTTGGATTGATTTGGTTGATGGTTATGGACAAAAGCTTTACAGCCGAATATTTTGGCTGGAAGATTAGGAACACGAAATAGAGGAAAGGCCTTTAGAAGGGTATTTAGAGGTGTATAGTAGTTGATGACCTTTGATGGCATTCGGTTTATGAGATAACAGGCAGTGAGGACAGCCTCTCCCCACAAGTATTTTGGAATATTCATGGTGAACATTATGGCTCGAGCCACATCAAGGAGATGTCAATTTTTTCTCTCAGAGATCCCGTTTTGTTGAGGAGTGTCAGGACAAGAGCTTTGGCGTATAATGCCTTGGTCAGAAAGGTATGGGCTTAGGACAAAGTTAAAGTATTCTCTCCCATTATCAGTGCGGAGAGTATGTATGGTAGAGTTGAACTGGGTTCGAACCATTGATGAAAATTTTGGAATACTTTGGGTGTTTTAGATTTTTCTGAGGAGATAGACCCAACAAACCCTAGTGTGATCATCAATGAATGTTATAAACCACCTAGCCCCTGTAATATTTTTCACTCGGCTGGCTCCCCATAGGTCACTGTGGATTAATGAAAATGGTTGGGACTGAATATATGGTTTTAATGGGTATGGCACAGGGGTATGTTTGGATAATTGGCAAATTTCACACTTCAGGGAATTAATACTTTTATTTCGAAATAACAGAGGAAGATGTTTTTTCAAATACAAAAAATTTGGATGCTTTAACCTACGGTGCCATAACATAATAGTGTCCTCTTTCGAAGTGGATAGAGCCAATCCCCCTTGTGTGCTGTCTTTATTCCAAACATATAGTCCATCATCAACTTTGGCAGTGCCAATCATTCTCCCCGATTTCTATTCCTGTATCACACAACCAATTGCAGAAAAATCAGCAAGAACTTTTTCATCCTTAGTAAGTTTATTGATTGAAAGTAAATTAGAGGACAACTTTGGGACATGTAGGACTTTATCGAGAGAAAAATTTTCTGTTATTTGTACTTCTACTCCAACCACATGTGAGTAAGAACCGTCAGCTATGCAGATTCGGGATTTGTTATGACAAGGAGTGTAGGTGTGAAATAACGTGGAGTCACCTGTCATGTGATCGGAGGCACTCGAATCGAGTATCCAAGGAGATTGATTATTAGATTCAAAGGCAATGTTGAGGGCAGTACCTTGAGTGGCTAGAGATCCATGAGTAGTGGAAGTACCAAGTATCTTATGGAGAGTCTCAAGTTGGGTTTTGGTTAGGCGAACATCGAGAACATCATCTGCAGCAATGGAGGATAACAGGGCAGTCTTATTATCCTTCTCCTTTTTTTCAAGATAGCCATGGAGTTTGAAACACTTTTCTTTTGTATGACCAACACGGTTGCAGTGGCTACACCATGGTCTGGTTGATCCAGAATCATTTCCAGCACGTAGTTTTTGTGGCTGTGGACCTTTGAAGATGAGGGCAGAGGTCTCAGTAGGACGGTTGCCAATCGGTGTAATAGGTTTAGGTTCCTTTGAATCTCCCATCACGACAAATCGGCGCTTTTCTTCTGTTCAAACTTCTGCAAATGCTTCACCGATCATTGGGAGAGGTGATCTGCCCAGAATTCGGCCACGGACCTCATCTAACTCACGGTTCAATCCTGCTAGAAACTCATAAAGACGTTCATTGTTGAGATGGGTCATAAACTTGTTGTGTTCTAAGCCTTCACCCCAATCTGCCTCATAGTACATATCCAGTTCCTACCACAAAATTTTTAGATTGCTGTAGTAGTGAGTTACTTCGAGTATCCCTTGTCGAATATCCTTTAACTTAAGCTTGATCTCAAATCCTTGGGAGGCGTTTCCAAGATCCGAGTAGTTTTCTTTGACTGCATCCCACATGTCTTTTGCAGTTTTGAAAAAAAGATAGGTGCGGCTTATATGGCCTTCCACCGAATTAATTAGCCAAGCCATTACAATTGAGTTGTTGAGTTCCCAAGTGGCATAAGTAGGGTCAGCTGTGGTTGGTCGTGGAATTTCTCCATTGATGTACCTTAATTTTCCACGACCACGAATCACCATAAGGACCGATTGAGACCATTGCAAGAAGTTCTTCCCATCTAGCCGATGATTGGTGATTATAAGGGAGGAATTAAGTTCACCTTGAGTGATTCCCTGATTGACATTCTGAGTTATTTGTGACATCTCAGTTTCAGACAGAGTTTCATTGACATCACCCATGGGAGAACTAAACCAAAGGGATTTTTAGGAAGGGAGATTAGAGACGAATGAGTAGGATCGAATGAATCCTAGAGCTCTGATGCCATGAACAGACTTCGAGAAAAAATACTCTATATCTTATTTTCCTACTAATTAGTTTACAGTTATAAAGAGAGAAATAACACAATCAAGGAAACAATCCCTAACTTCTTAAGAATCAGTGACTGAGATTAGTTTCTATTTACAAGGGAACTCCTAGTAATAAGGTAAGTTTTTTGTCCTTAATCATAGGGATTCCAACAGTTTTTGTCTGACTTTGGGATAGGCAATTCCACGGAAAAAGTTGAAAAGGATCAACATGTAATCATTCTAAATTTGGAAGGGTCAGTTCCTGAAAATTAGATTATTGAGAAGAATGGGCTAGTATATCTTTGAAGAATAGTATTCTGTTGGTAGTTGATTAGGCATTGGGTACACCATCCTGCTAGAGGCAGGAAGAGTAGATTCTTTTTTCCAAGAAGAGCCTCCAGCATTGCAGCATATCTATTATCTGGTAGAAAGATGGCGTAACTAGCCTGCTTGACTTTGTTAATGGAGTTTTAGAATCTATTGAGTAATATTGGAGTTTTAGTCTCCAAATATAAGCCACCACCGCCGAAGTAATATCAGAAAGTCATAAAAATCACACAAGCAAGCAGAAGAGAGAGAGAGAGAGAGAGAAGCAAAGGGAAACCAATCACTTACTCCAGGAGTTGCATGATCAAGGCTCTTTTCTGCTTTCTCAACCTCTGCTTTCAGCTTATCAATTTCAGCGGAAAGTTTACTTTCTTTTTCCCATAAGGACCTAACCAGAGAAAAAAGGAACTGAATCATTTAAGTACTTGAATATTTGAATATCAGCTAGACAAATTACTAAAAGTTTTGAAGGACATACTTCCTTTCATCCTGCAGCTTATCTCTTTCAGTTTTCTGAGAATTAAACCGGGACTTGGCAATTGAAGATTCCAACTCTTTGATTTCAGTTTTGCGTCTTACAATGGATTCATCCAATCGCTCCAATTCCTCATTAAGCCCAAAAATTTCCTCCTGGAGTTTTTGCTCCTGAAAATACAAAAGCAGTCAATTGCTATCAAAAAAAAAAAAGAAAGGAAGTTATAAAGCAGAATACCATATTTTTGCCCAATAAAAGAATAAGCAACTCATGCACAAAGTGTACAAGGAAAAGCAAGAAAGAAGGGATATGGTCAAATGAACAGTATATAGATTTAATTCCTCCAAAAGTTGGAAGCATAAACTTGACAAAAAGGTATATCAAAGTGGAACGAAGCTGTTAAACATGTGCTGATAAAAAATTCACATCGTTTAAACCTGTTATCCCAGTAATAATTGTTTACAACCCATAACCCAGTCAAACATGTCTTTCCACTAAGCGAGTAATAGAATCTAGGAAGCCCTACTGTATTTGCATAAAGAGCATCAGTTCTGTTTACGAAATGACTTTCCTTGTAAGATATTGCCGTATTGAATCAGATAATATAAGTGAAATATGCTATCCATTAATCAGGTTGCATAATCAAGCCAATTAAGTATTACCAAACCATTAATTATTGCAGCATGCATTATTTAGGCTATATACCATTGCATGTGACAGAACACTATTAATAGAAATGGCATCATTATATAGAATACTTGGAACTATAAAAAAAAGTCACTAAATTTTTAAATGGTCATTTTATTCAAGTCTTTGGTCATTCGCTCTAATGTTTCTTCTCCATTTAGTTGCATTTTTCCAATTACATTGACAAGGTAATCTGTCCACACACTATACAAAAGAGAATTTCCTAAAAGCAACCAATAGAAGATCTCAAAACCAACGTTGAAACAACCTGTGATGAATTTGAATAAAGCACTTGTTCCAAATCATCAATTTCCTTTTGAAGCCATTTATCACGAGCAGCTTTACTGGAAAACTGAGTAGCACGACCTTGTTTCTGATAAAGAATGCTAAGCTGCTTTTCACGCTCCATAATCCTATAATTATCAGAAACAGTAATGAAAAAGGAAGAACATCATCCATAAAGAATAATGTTTGGAGGTCAGAACCATTCCATTATTTTACATGCAAAAACAATTCCAATAAACAACAAAAGGAACTGCATAAAATCACTGCTAAAAATGAGCTACACAGACGAAGTTCAACAAAAGAAGCTAATATATTTTATACTTAAAACCAGATGATTGCTTATGGAGCAAAGTCTAAAGTGTAAACTAGGCTGATCCTCCCACAGTTGTGAATAAGAAAAGCATTCAGCTTAACATAAAGCGCTAATCTTTAAGTTTCATGCTAATAAAACCAACTTCAAAAAATAGAAAAACATATGTGCACTCAGCATCTGGAGATCTTAGACATGTTAATAAATGATAGCCCACCATTATTAGCAACAATCATTAAATTTTTGCACAGACATACCCTTTTGTTATATTCTCCTCCTTTTTTAATTGGTTGTCATAGAGTGGTTTAATCCTGTTAAGCTCCTCTGTTGACTCCTGTATCTCCTTCTGCAGCATTCGAAGCTGTTTGACTGCATCCTCCTGAAAGTCAACATAGCATACCAAAAACATTTAACATTTTCCCTTTGCAAAAACTGAACTAATGAGGAATCCTTTAAGATAATAATACTTTAGCTTGCATGTTCCCAGACATCCTCTCTTCTAAATCTTTTACATCAAGCTCTAGCGCAGTCTGCTTCTTTATAGCTTCCGCTTGTTTAGTTTCTAAGGCTTCTTTATCTTTGTTTAAACCTTGAAGCTCCTTCATTAGATCTTTAGACTTCTTGTCTAAGTCCTTGAACCTTTCATGGGAATCCAGCACAGCATTATACATCTCAGATGATTTTTCAGAAACCTTGGTTCGAGCTTCTTCTACCTAAATGAAAACAGAGGTCAGAGAAACTGAAAAAAAAAAAGTAAGCATATTGAATAAACCACTGTTCACTAAAAATTTAGTGGGTATGATTGCACAAAATCTGTGCAAACAAATCTGAAAAGATAACCTTCATGTTTTCAAGCACAAGAGGCTCTTACAAGGACCTGAGAAGGAGACTAAGATAAGAAAAAAGGGGCACTTAAATTAATCTCACCCCTCTCACATATGCACAATAAGATTATTCAAATTGTTTAAATTATAACAAATGAGTGCTGTCTGCCTCCTAAATAACCTAAAACAAGCATTTCTCTGCATTTATGAATGGCAACTGCACTAAATCTCTATATATCATGGCAGCACCTTCAACTATCCCAAAATTAGTAAAGCAAAGCCTTACACAACAGCTCATAAGCCTCATTAACCTAAATATCTATGAAAAACAACTTTTCCAATTTGAAGAGACTAATAACAAGTAGGTATAGATACACAACACAATGTTCAATGGGAAACACATGGGTGTTTTGAGTTTATCCTAACAGCATAGTTAAATAGCATATTTTTCTTCTTTAGCACTTTTTTGACTGAGGAGATGGCACAATCAGAAAAGCAATATAAATGCTGCAAATCCTGACAGTCTCCCATATACTGTTTTATTTTCATCATGTTATAACATCAACTGACTGCTCCAAATGCATAAACTATTTTAACACTACATGCAATTGTATTGAACCGTAGAGAAGCTAGTCAGATCCATCTAGTACCATGTCAGTGTTAGGATAAAAATGCTATAAACTATAATAAGGGTTAGATAGTTAATACATGTGATAAGTCTACAAAAAAAATGTATATGTCATAATATAATTTCCTATTTCTGCATTAAGAGTGAGCGACCAAGACAGAGGACAAACTGACACATGAGTATGTGCTTGCACACAAAAAGATAAGAGTGTACTACAGATGGGAAAAGAGACAGGGACAGAGAGGAAAGGTAACAAAAGTTGAAGGAACATTAAAGAAAGGAATCTATAAGAGTATACTGAAAAAGCATGCATCTATGGCTCTGTATGTTCTTAAAAGTTTAGAACAAAAATAAGTAAAAACTCAGACTTCCTAGTTTCCAAGTCTAATAAAATCTTATAGTTAAGATCAGTACATTTTGAGTTGGCAATGATACTAAAATTACTTATGGATCATGCTGAGTTACAATAGAATCTAAAAATAAATAAATAAAGCATCTACTCTCATAAACAATTCAAAGCATCTATGCTAGCAGTAAGTAAATATTACATACAGAGAAAAGTAGGTTTTTTTATGGTTAACTAAGATGAAAATAGACACGCATGGCTCCAGCAAAGTGCCTCCAGGTATATGTAAGATAACTCATCACTATAAAGAAAAGAAAACTTTAGGATGCTTAAAATTTCATCAGAAAACAAACTAATCATTTTCATGGTGATTTCTTCCAACAGTAACAGCTAGATATGATTATGCATCTGTTTAACAGAAGTTCACACAGAAGTATTCACGCACATCAGTTCTTAAACAGTACATCTTTCACCAAAAATGTGCAATAGTTACCACTCTAAATATCAGTAACTTTGTCCAAGCACCTAATGCTAAACTAACCTCTTCCAATTTACGCCGAGCATCTTGAAGTTCTTTATCATAAATGGTGTATTCTAGAGACTTTCTCTGCTTGTCAAGCTGCTGATATTTTCTAAGCTCTTCTTTCTCTTCATCCAGTTCTTTTAATCTCTCATCTAAGTACTGAACAACTTGTATTATTTGCTTCCTTTTATTGCCTGCTTAACAGAAAAAATAATAATGTAGCGAAAAAAGAAGCAAAGGCAGATACCAGGATAAATAAGTAATCAGAAACAAAAAGTGAAATCAAAGAGAGAATTCAACAGCGACTTGCCAGTTTCCTGCATGATTTTCAAGCTTTCACGGCGTCTCTCTTCATAAACTCGAGTACCACCAATTTCTTTCAGCAAGTCCAGCCTCTCAGAATCTTTCATCAATGTTAATGATGCTATCTGTAGATCAAACAACAATTATTTTACAAACTAACCTAGAAAATGAAGTAGCAGACATGAGATTAAATAGCAGAGGCCCCATACCTTGCCTTGTTGCACAACATAATAAGGATTAGAACGAGAGAACCCAGCGCTTTCCAGTAAATTCATAACTTCAGTTTTCCTACACATTAACTTTTAGTTTTATTCAACAAAGATCAACAGTGGTAAAGGTCATAGGGCACATTCAAAATATAGAGCATCAACTACTTTTAACCACTAGATGAAGAAGCTCACGTAATATGCTTTCCATCCAAGAAATACTCATCCTTCTTCAACCCAATTGTTCGACGTAGGCGTACCTCCTCCTTGTCAACCTGCTCAAAAGAGAAAAAGCATGCTAAACATTTTAGTACAATACCTAACAATTTATTATCTAGTCATAACCAATTTGTATTATTGTACCACTATGATTCAAGATAAATCATCAAAGAAGAAAAAGACCCAATTCCGACAAGGATAACCATATCACAGCCCTTGTTCTTGGTCCCAACAAGTGTGCTCAGATATGATTCATATAAAATCAAACAATCATATCCCATGTATAGTTTCTGTGACATGATACAGAAAAGTTTTTTTTTTAAATTACTACACCAAAGACAGTCTACAATCTTCATGGTGCTACCAAGCTAAAGAACAATCATAAACTTGCTATGGTAACAAAGTCAAGGAGAACCCCCCAGCTAAACCAGAATCTAACAGCAGAATGGAAAGAAACTAAATTCTGAGAAAAATAACAATATTCAAATTGAGTTTGTTAATGGAAAAAGGCTTGATGGTTTTAGAGAAAGTCAACCATGGTAATCATCTAACCATTTCTCCGACATTAAAATAATAGTGATTTTGATAGGAAGAATGTTGAAATTGTTAACTTGTAGTGAAATGAAGCATTTAGGGAATGTCAACCTTACCTCCATGTCCAAATAACAGATCATTCTTATTCGAATGAATGATGGCAAAAAATGAATAAAATGGTCACACCATTCAGAGAAAAGCAAAAGAACATTCATATCAGAATGATTCAACTTAGCCGAACTTTTCTATAAGATACCAAAAAGAAAATTAATCAATAAATTTTCTAACAACCAAAATAAACATTTAACAACATTTTAAATAAAAAAAGGAAAAAAGAAAAGAAAATCACGAATATAAAAAGGCAAAAAATCTGGTTCCAAACAACTTCCGCCTGCCAAAGAAAAGAAAAGTGACAAAGTGGGAAGTAAGAATTACCGGGATACGATTGTCAGAATTATCAAAAACAATCTCCACAAATGCAGACAAAACCTGGTGTCCTGCACCTTCCTGTTTGATAGACATGTGATCAAATTAAAAAGCAAATCAAAACAAGTTCAAACTGAAGAAATTAATTGTGAAACATACATGTAGTAGTGCATGCCTATCTTCACTGCGCAGATTCTGGAAGAGGTCGCTCAAAACAAAACGAATTGCTACAAAAAGTAAACAAGTTCAAACTTGATCCAAGAAATGCCAATCAACAAATAGAAGTGAAATAATATAATCAAAGTACAGTTACCATGGAAAAAATTTGTTTTGCCAGAACCATTAGCACCAACTGCAGAAGCCATCATTGAAATAAATACCAAATGTTAGATGTTAAATTACCTAATTTCAGTAGTCACTGTCAAAAGCGATGGCAGATTATATAACTCAGAATTCAAGTTAGACTAAAAGATTTTACTAAATACAAAAATACAAGCGCAAAAGAAAATAAATATCTACATGTTCGTAAAAGCAAAGTGCAACCATATATTTACTTCATGGTGTAATATGCCACCTTAAAAACCATATGGGTAACCTTGGTGACAGATAAAGATATATAAGTTCTCCATGATTGTCATGCTAAAATTGTAATATTAGAATTCACTTTCTTTGATAATGGGAAATTGCCATACACATGATAAATTGAGGGTATTCTTCCAACTGAAAGCGGGAGAACAGTGATGTCCATGCAGGTTCTAAACCAAAATACCCCATCTATATAAAATTCAGGTAATTATCCGATTAGTTAATATCTTTCAGGGTCCACAAAAAGTACTTGCAAAAAAATATTAACCACTTCTCCATAAATCAGCGTACTTCTAAAATCACAAAAAGATTAAATGAGTATGAAATTGCAACAAATGAAAGGAAATTCGTGCAATGCCCCTATAGTTGCTTTCAACAAGCAAAGGGAAAAATAGGAACTGGTAATTTTTAAGCAAATTTAACATTACCAACACAATTAACTTTTGGGCTGAAAGGCTCGGTAGCAATCTGCTCCCTGTAGCTTTTGAACCCTTCGATAATGATCTAAATTCGTATAGAAGATGATGGGAAAAAATCATCAAAAAAGTGAACTGGATGCAGAAATTCCAAACTAATAAGTCAACAATACCACAAAAATCTAATGGTCACCTGTTTTATAAACATGATGAACTACCAAACCAGCAAGCGTCTGTAAGAGAATTAAGAAGAAAAGATATTCAGTAGCAATTGGAAGAAACGATAGATAGTGATACATTACCTAAAATTTGAGAGTATGTTCCCAAGTAAGAGAAAGAAATAAAGACTGTACGCATCTCAAGCAGCAATACCACATGCTAAACACTATGCCTACATAATTAGCAACTTTTAAAGTAGCATTTGGTTATAACCTAAACAATAAGTGTGTTTTGACACAAAACTAAAGTACAGGACTCGGCAATTTGGGGTGCAGTACCGTGTCAACACATCCGACACTGATTCTGACAGGGGATACAGGTCAGATCCGGCAAAAACCAGCAGCAACGGTTGTGGTTGAGAACTGAGATGAGAGGAGAAGAAAAAGAACAAATAAAACTGATTTACGGAGACAAGAGAGAGAGAGGAGATGGACGATGGTAGGAGGAAGATGATGATAGAAGAAAGAAAAAAGACCTTTCAAATAAATCAACAAAAAATTAGGGTGTAATAAATGATGTATTATTTTGAAATTTGAAATTTAATCAATGTACTTTAATTTTTAATTTTCATTTTAATTTCAAAACTCGTACAATTTATAAATTCCTTAGTAAAAAAAAATGAAAAACACTGAAGCCTCGGTAGCGAGCTAAAAAACGAGAAAGCTCCTAAAAGAAAAGATTTACGAGCATGAAAAATGGCATTGAAATCCATGAGCAGAAGCTAGGGTTTCGAGCGCATTAAAATATCCAAATCAAGCAAGAAAACAAAACCCTAGCTAAACAAAAAAATAACCTGCGAATTGAGCGAAAATAATACATACTATCTACTGAAATTTTACTCCAGGATTCAAAATAACAACTTCAATCATTTAAAAATCGGAGGTTAAAAAATTTAAGAAATTTAGTACAAATTAATGTATAAGAGAGAACTAACCAGTAAGAGTAGCTAATACGAGCTCATCTGTTTCAAAGAAGACAATCGTGAAAGGAATTTGACTTGCAGTAAATGGAAGAGGAAGACTAAAAATAGGCAGTCGAGATTCGTTTAGAATTTTTCCCGTTGTTTTTGTTGCTCCGAATTTAAAGTAGCTTTATAGTGCGTAGGTTAAGGGGTGTGTGCACATCGTGATGTTTAGTGAGAGAGGCAAAAAATGCAAAAATATGAGCGGCAAAAACTGAATTGTTTTCGAGTTTGGCTACGGTGCGCCTTTAAATGGAATGTGCACGATTGTTTAGCCGTTTGTTTATGAGGTTTTGTGATCACCGGAAAGAATTAAGGGCGTGGCCAAATGTAAAATCCGTTAAAAGAGTCTCACAATTTCTTTAAGAAGTTAATCTTTTATTGTAAGCGCATTTAATTAAGCTATTAAACAGATTGTGTCAATTACTCCCAAAAAATAAATTATATCAACTAAACTCTTTGGTTAATAGTTTCCGTATTAACCGTTAACTAATATTTATTTATCCATTTTTATTTACTAATTTCTTATGCTACCTACTGTATGATTTAATATACCTAAGTCTTATAATTTACTAAATAAAATAATTTTATTCTAAATAAATTTCAATATTCTTATGTGTCATGATGTAAATTTATTTGATAAAAGTGTTTTAACATAATTATAGTTTTATTTATAAGTATAATATATTTTTCTTATCATAAAAAATCAGTTAACCAAATATTTTAATAAACTCGTAGCTATTTATAGTAATGAATTTTTTATTTTAATTTATAAAATTAGTGATATAATTAATAGTGAAGGATATATTATTTAGTTCAAATGTTTCACTAAACTTATGCATTTATATACCAATTTATGACACGTTAATTTTTTTATGGAATAAATATATTTATAAAAATATGATACTAAAAAATAAATAAGAATTTGGCTATCGTGTTTTAAGGTATTATATATATATTAGGTAGAACCATAAAATTTATATATATATATAAATAAAAATAATAAATAAATAACCCTCATGCTAATAGTTCTTACTTTGTATAAATGAGTTTTTTAAGTTACTAGCTGAGTTTGGACTTGGCTTACGGCCAACACTAATTCCATCAATGATTTTGATAATAGTATAAATTTGGTAATACTATCAAAGAAGTCCCTGTATTCAGGGAAGTAATGCATTTTGGCCTTTATATTGAAAAAATTGGTAAATTAACCCTTAACATTTCAAAACCTGCAAATTAGCCAACCTATTAAATGATGACGTGGAACATTAATTTAAATGGTTAATTACT
Organism: Gossypium hirsutum; assembly: GCF_007990345.1. NCBI lineage: Eukaryota > Viridiplantae > Streptophyta > Magnoliopsida > Malvales > Malvaceae > Gossypium > Gossypium hirsutum. The sequence goes on from NC_053441.1 coordinate 6,501,044, forward strand.
AATTTTGTTCCTAAATTATAGCTAAAATATCATTTCTATTTTTTAATTTTTTTCTTGACAACATTTCAAAAAAAAACTTAATGTTCAAAAAAAATCAACTAAATATTTTAATTACTCACTTTCAAATTTCTCATGCTTTCGTTAATGTTCAATTTCATCTTTTATCGTTCATGTTTCCAACTAAAATGTACATAAAAAATATATTTAATGTTTACTTTTTTCTACTTTAGTGAATACTTGTTTTCACATTTTCTATGTTTTTGTATATAACATTATGGGTTTTGAAGCTTTAAGTTTTGGCTTTAATAAAATTGAGATTGATTTTGTTTTACCATAATTTTTAATATTTTAAATATATTCTTAATCATTTATATATTTTTAAATATTTTTAAAAAATAGAATTTTGTTAAGAAAAAGTTTAAAAAATAAAAATGATATTTTAGTTGTAATTTAGGGACTAAATTAATAATTAATCATTTAAATTAACGTTCTATGTCATTATTTAATAGATAAAATTTCACGGAATGGCTAATTTACTCATTCTTTTAATAGAGGGACCAAAAATGCAATCTGCCTCTAAGTATAGGGATTTCCTTGATACTTTTACCTATAAATTTTATGTAAAATATTTTTTCTTGGTAGGTGTGATCCGTTGGACATAGATCCAAATTTTCAAATTTTTTGATTCCTTAGAGTTTGTTTTGCCCGTTCCTGGTGGTATCAAGATGCCACTGTGTCGAGATATCTTATCTCTTTCTCCAGAAAAATAGATATTACCCGAAAAAAATTTCAGTTCAATCTTTTTTTTTTCTTTCCACTCGGACCAATCCGCCCACTTGGCTTCTTGTATTTAAAGTGATTTGGGTATCTACTCCAATGATACTATTGTTTCGTACCATTATCGAAGAAGATTGGAATAAAATATGCACTTCCTCGAGAATGAAAAAAGATCGATCTACTTTCATTTGGTATTTTGGCTTAACCTTTTTGACTCCTCGATACTCAATCACATCCTCCCTTTTGACGATTGATATAATATTTTAATTCTAAAAAAAATAAAATGATAAAAGATAGAATAAACTACATCACATACCATCCAACTATGTTTAAGTTTCTTTTATGGTTATTTAACTATAAAATGTTCACCCAACTGATAGTATTTGTTTTTTTTTTTGCCCAATTTTGTGGAGTGTCTTTAACTTTGTGACAATAAGACCAACAAGTGTTAGGTATAATAGTAGGTCTCGTTGCACCCCAAAGGGAGAGTTCAGGTTCAAGTTATGAAGACGACATTATTGGAAGCTGTAACCATAAAACCCGAAATGATTAGTCTCCATAAATCATAAAACAAACACGGAGGATACCTTAGTTGACATGGATGTTTTAAATACAACATAATAATAAATTTAGCCATCAACATTTATATGTTACGGTAAACTTGTCTTGATTCTAAAAAAATTAACACAAAACTAAACAAAATTTCTATCAATTTTCGTATAACATACATTTGGGGCTAAAACATGTAATGGCAACAAATATATGGTACTATTTTTACTATAAACGTACTTTAATGACCAATTTGAAAATCAAAGTATTTCAAGGACCAATGTAATAACAATGGCTAATATGCTATGGGAAATTTAAATCATTCTTTATTTATTTAAATTAATTCATTGTTAATTTGTTTTAATAAAAATAAACAATTTAAATTTATTAACATTACTAAACTTCATAATATTTTAACTTTTCTTCCATCAACTGAATATTTCGATAAAATTAAATCTTTTAGTTATAAAATTCGATAACATTTATCAATGTTATAAAAATTAATATTCAATTTTAAATAATAATAATCAAATGTATTAATCGAATAATTATGTGCAAATGTCAATGAAAGAAATAAAAATTTCTACAAAAGGCCTCCTTCAATGAGATTACCATCAATTAAAAAACCACTTGATAAAAAATAATATTGTTGATACCAAGTATTAACAAGAGATGAGAGTTAGTTGGAGTGAGCAAGGGCAAAAAGCAATCAAGAAATAATGCTAAGGTGAAGGAGGAGAAAGGCGAGGAGTGAAGGTTAATGACTCAACCCCCTTCTCCCTTGTGCTTTTGTGCTTATATGGTCGTTGATTCATTGTTTTATACCATTACATGCCGAGTCATATCGATAAGTTGGAGGTTAAACATTGAATAGGTATTGTTAGTGTAAGTTGGTTGTTGTTATGATACATTTTGTTTGGTCCTACATTTATCCTAAATTGTCTTATCATAGTATCATCATTTTTTATTGTGCTAGCTAATGAGCGGTGTCATTTTTTGCATAAATTGTTAAATTAGAGATTTATAATAAAGAGTTATTAGTTGACGAGTTGGTTTATGATAAATAGTCGTTGGAAAAGTTCTCTAAGGAAGGATCAATATAATGACTCCAAATATCTAAGCCATTGAGAGTGTAAAAAAATAAAAAAAGTGTGTTTAAAATATTAAGTAATCTGTAGAATATAAAAAAATTATAAGAAGTTAAATTGTTGTATATGAAATTGTTACTTAAAACATTTTCATGTTTTTTTTTAAATAATAAAGTAATTGGTAAAATATGAAAACATTAATTGAAATTTGTTTCTAGGAAATAAAGGATTTTGTAATACATAAAAAAATTACTTAAAATATAAAAAAGTTTCTAAGTATTACGTAATATTCATAAAAGGTGAAAAAATTCAAAGAAATTAAATCGAGATTAATAACATAAAATATAAAAAATTGAAAAGATAATGTAATTCATAAAACATGGAAGAATCAATTAACAGACAAAATATTATTTAAAACATGAAATCACATCCAAGAAAACAATTCTTAAGACATGAAATAGTTACTCATATATACTAAAATGTGAAAATATTTTTTCAATAATAAATAATTCTTAAAACACAAAAGAATTACATTAAAAATGTTATTTAAATAATTTATGAAATATGAAAAGAATTACTTGACACATGATTGTGTTATATAAACCATAAAGGTTATCTAAAAAATGACTTAATACATGAATGCTCACCTAAAACATAAAAAGTATTACAAGAAATTAAATAATTGTTGATATATAAAAGCAATACTTAAAACATGAAAATCTCTCTAAAAAAAGAAACGATTCGTAAAACATGAAATACTCACTTAATACCAGATAACTTTACTAATAAATAAAGTAATTTATAACCGTGGAAAGAGTTAAATACCTGAAAAAGTTATCAAACAAATTCTAAAATTTTAGTAAGTAAATTTATAATAAAAAAACTAAACACTGGAAAGTACAGAAAATTAATAAAATCCCGAAAATACCACATTTCCCAAATAAAGACCATCGACAGACCTTTCTTTCTTCGTCTCGACCACCTTCTGGTGATCTCTCTCTGATAGCTTTTCTTCACAGTAATAAAATCACCTAATAAAATTGAACCCCCAAAAGACAAAGAAAATCTTATCTTATTTTCCCAACTTTCTAATTTACCTCTCGATTTCATAGCCATGACTGTCATGACTCCTTCACCCATCGATGTACTCTCTTCATTTCATTTGTATTCTTTTGAATCTTTTTTCGTTGAACAATTGATGCCTTTGGAGTTTTTCTTAGTTCTTTTTGTTTGTTTTGGTTTTATCTTAAATTTTGATTTCTTATGGACTCGACTTCTTCCAATTTAGTTATTTTTGGAAATTTCCGTGTTTCTCTTTTTTCCAGCAACAGGAAGACGAGGAAATGCTCGTGCCACACTCTGATTTGACCGACAATCATCAGCCCATGGGAGGTACCTTTTTTTAGAAAATAAAATAAATTCAGAATTTTACTTATTTGAATATAGCTTACGTCAATGTTAGTTCCCAAAAAGGTTGTACTTGTTTCTCAGGGGTATCACTGACAAAAAAAAGTTTGATTTGGTTGTGATTCTTGTGATTTTATGTCTCAATTTTTAGTTGTATCACAAGCTGAGAACACAAATACCGTGGAAAATCAACCGGTGGAGGATCCTCCTCCGTCAAGATTCACTTGGAAGATTGATAATTTCTCTAGATTAAACACCAAGAAGCATTATTCAGATGTTTTTGTAGTTGGTGGTTATAAATGGTATATTGCTTACTCTTGCTGATAGTACTTACTTTCATTTTTTCTTTCATGATTTTCTTTTATTGGCTATATTAGCTGAGGATTGATATTTTTTGGTTTGAATTGCGTAGGCGAATACTGATATTTCCAAAGGGTAACAATGTGGATCATTTGTCCATGTATCTGGATGTTGCTGACTCAGCAAGTTTACCCTATGGGTGGAGTAGATATGCGCAGTTCAGCTTGGCAGTAGTTAATCAAATTCATAGTAAATATTCAATCAGAAAAGGTATTTCCTTTTGAGCATACCATCTATACACTTACTGTTTAGAAATCTTTTTGGGTGTTAAAGTGGATACAAAGTTTGCTGCTGGGTTTAGATAGCTTGTAACATGGTTGGAGAAAAATGATGATTTGATATTGTATAGGAAGTTGCATGAGCGTCAGTTTTGTTTTTGATTTGATCAATACAAGAACATTACTTATTGGTGATTTTGTTCTACCATGTCGAAGTGTATGCTTTTTTCACCCTTTGCACAGATTAATACGGGTTTGATGCAATTAAAGGCAGGTCATATCTGATTACTCATTTTACGAGAAAGAAACATGGCCATATGAACCGTTTATGATTCTCTATGTATCAACCTGGATTTCTTGATATCATTATCAGTTTCAATGATTAAGAGACATAATTACCAATGTTGTCAAGGGCGCCAAGCTCACTCGAGGCACTAGGACCTCTATATAGCCGGACTCGCAAGGCGTAAAAACAGCCTGAGTAAACCAAAGTGCAAGCATATAAATATAAATATATGTAAAATGCATATAAAAACATATGTAACTAATACATATAATTAATAAGTAAAAAAAGATAAATTTTAATATAGTTCAATTTATAAATTCAAAACATTGTTCAATAGTTTAGGTTTAATAATTTACTTAATGTATTGTAAAATAAGACACCGTAATAACGATTTGTTTGTTTGCAAGGTTGTATTGAAAAGTTTCAAGAGTTAACTAGGCTTTTATATAATATAATTAGGTCAATAATTAATGAAAAAAAGTCATGTATTATATTTTTCTTTTAAAAGTCAAAATAATAAAAAGAAAACAATAAAGAGGAGAATGGAATGGCTCTTTAGTGAAGTGCGCTTTTTTTGTGCTTGGCTTTGCAACAAAGGTGCCCGAAAAGCTCATCTGGCCCCCGCCTGATTGAAGTCGCCTCACTTTGAGGTGCCTGAAGCTGTAATGGCTTTTTGCGCTGCACCTTAGTGCCTAGCGCTCGCCTTGACATCACTGATGATTACTTTTGGCTGGTTGTAAGTTGTTTTTTAAATTTAGAAGATAATCTGAGCATGGTGTATTTGGATCTTGATCTTTGGTAAAAGTCCCTTTTTGTCATTGTGAGCACAATGCTTTCTTTGTATGTATAGCTGCTGACAATGTTCAATACTTGTTATTTTTTAATTTTAAAATCTATATGTGGCTCACTAGGTGTGGTTGCTGGTGATGTGGACTCACTTTTCACAATTACTCTGTTGCAGATTTTGTCATAACATTGTATGGAATAATGTTAAGCTTATTAAATTTGCACATATCTGATTTTCATCTTGCAGACACACAACACCAGTTTAATGCAAGAGAAAGTGATTGGGGTTTTACATCCTTTATGCCCCTTGGTGAGCTATATGATCCTTGCAGAGGGTATCTTGTGAATGACACTTTTGTTGTTGAAGCAGAGGTCGTTGTCCGCAAAATTGTGGATTACTGGGCATATGACTCAAAGAAGGAAACTGGTTATGTTGGACTTAAGAATCAAGGAGCAACATGTTACATGAACTCTCTGCTCCAAACCCTGTATCATATTCCTTACTTCAGGAAGGTAAGGACTCATGCTCTATATTTTGTTGAACTGACATGTTTTTAATTTTGTATTGCTAATGCCTTGGATGTTACATTTCAGGCAGTTTATCATATGCCTACAACTGAAAACGATATGCCATCTGGAAGTATCCCTCTTGCTCTGCAGAGTTTATTTTACAAACTCCAGTACAGTGACAGTAGTGTTGCAACAAAAGAGCTGACCAAATCTTTTGGATGGGACACATACGATTCTTTCATGCAGCATGATGTTCAAGAACTTAATAGAGTTCTATGTGAAAAACTCGAAGATAAAATGAAGGTGAAAGCTTCAATAATTTTTCATTCCAAGCTTATTCTAATGTGAAACCAAAGTCAAAGTTTTGATTACTTCTCTTATGCCACCAGGGAACTGTTGTGGAGGGCACCATACAGCAGTTGTTTGAAGGGCATCATATGAACTACATTGAGTGCATTAATGTGGATTATAAATCTACAAGGAAGGAGTCATTTTATGGTATTTGTTTCTGAAATGACTGGTTGGGTTTGATGGGTCTCGTTCACCAAATGATGCTAATTTATTTTTGCCTATACCAGACCTACAGCTTGATGTTAAAGGCTGTCGAGATGTATATGCTTCTTTTGACAAGTATGTTGAAGTTGAACGGCTTGAAGGTGATAATAAGTATCAGGCTGAGCAATATGGATTGCAGGTAATCTTCTATTGTAAGCTTCTAAAAGAATACCCGTTGAATGGTTTGTGCATACACTAGAAATAACTTGATTACTAGCAACTTTGCCGTCAGTTAGAGCAGTGTTCATTAGTGCAAGAGCTGCATCAGAGGCTGTTATTTGGCCAGCATGGACAAAATGTTTAGTTGTTTATTGTAACAAAATGTTGTGTTTTGCAATATCTAAATGGCTTTAGCAGTGTTGGTTGGCTCAAGCATTAATTTGTTTTTGGTATGGTGTTCGTGCATTATATCTGATTACATGTTACATCTTTTCCCTTTTAAATGACTACATTTTGATTTTGGATGATGTTATTTCAGGATGCTAAGAAGGGTGTGTTGTTCATTGATTTCCCTCCAGTCCTTCAACTTCAGCTTAAACGTTTTGAATATGATTTTATGCGAGATACTATGGTCAAGGTCAGTAGTTATAACCCCTTAGATTTACATGATTCTATTTAATCTATGCTTCATCTGTAGTCCAGGAGCCTCTATTATCAGTGCTTAATGCATTTTCAGATACATTTAGATCATTTCCTTTTTGCAGAAGTATAAAATCCATTAGTTCTATGTTCTAGTTTTACTATACCTAAACGACTGTTGCTAATAATAACTGATATCTTGAGCTCTAAAATTATTTTTCATGTTAGGATATAGTTTTAACTTTGAAGTGAATTACTTTTGGTGAGGGTGGGGGTGTCCAAACCAGTGTAATTGGTATCGTTCTGGTTTTATGGTGAATCAAAATGATACCAGGATCATGCAGTTTCCATTTCTATACTGGTCTTACTAGTCATACCTGCCTATAGGTTGGTACAGTAAACAATAACAGATCAAGTAGTTTGCTTCTTCTTCTTCTTTTTTCTTTTTTTATATGTTATTTTTATTTGTGGATCGAGATAATCAGTACCTTACTATTGGGCATACTTTTTTGACTGATATTGGTACATAGCGCTATTGCTGTATTTCAACTTATTGTTTTGGGTTTATTGACATTTTTCAAGTAAATTTTGAAGTATTAATAACCTATTCTCAAGTTCCTTAATGAAATACATTATATACACATGCAAATTACCTCCATTACATGCACTTATATATACATGTAAAATTTTTTATATCCAAAATGTTTAAGCATCAAATAAATATATATTATTACAAAATATAGTAAATTATTGTTAACTAGGACAATGCCTATTCCAACAAACATATTCTATTTCTAAATTTAATTATGAAATTTTTTGAATAAACTTAACAAAAAGAAGAATTTGGTTGAGATAAATCTAATAAGTGAAATTAAAAGAAAAAAAAAAATCTTGTACAGATTAATACGGGCTGGTATGACTGGTCTAAACCTGTACAAAACTGAAACGGTACGATGCTAACATTGTTTTAGTTTACCGTAAATCATATGGCTGGTAGTGATTTGGTACCATCATTCATGACTTTTTTGATGTCTTGGTCAACCTATGGTTACATTTCTGATCTTGATGTGACATACTTGCAAGTTCTGTAATCTGAAGGTATCATTTTTTGTATATTTGTGCTAATGGTTATTAAGTGTGTGGCTGTGTGTGTTTTCAAATGGTAAATGAAAAACTCAGAGGAAAAATATTCTGTTATATTTCTACTGCTTTAGTTTACAGATTATAAAGAGAGGAATAATCATTTTAAAGGAAACAATTCCTAATTTCCTAAGAATCAGTAACTGAGATTAGTTTCTATTTACAAGGGAACTACTAGTAATAAGGTAAGGTTTCTATCCTTAATTATGGGGATTCTAATACTCCCCCTCAAGCTGGAGTGTAGATGTTAATCAAACCCAGCTTGCCAATAAGTTCTTCAAATATGTTTCTGTTCAAACTTTTAGTTAACATATCTGCAACTTGTTGTCTAGTAGGTAGGTAGGTGGTGCATACTTCTCCTGAGTGTATTTTTTCTTTTATTGAGTGACAATCTATTTCCACATGTTTGGTCTGATCATGATGCACAGGATTATGTGCTATGCTGACAACAGCCTGGTTGTCACAGTACATCTTCATAGGTCTGGTATAAGGCACTTTTAGTTCTCCCATAAGTCTTTGTATCCAAACTCCTTCGCATATACCATGAGATAGTGCTCGATACTTTGCCTCTGCACTGCTGCGTGCTACCACAGGCTGTTTTTTGCTCCTCCACGTCACAAGATTACCCCAAACATAACTACAATAGCCGCTTGTAGAGCGTCTATCATTAACAGAACCTGCCCAGTCTGCATCAGTGTAGACTTCCACGCTTCGGTTGACAGTCTTCTTGAAGTACAGGCCTTTACTAGGAGTTCCTTTTAGATATCTTAGTATTCTTAATGCAGCTTCCAGGTGCTTCTTCCTCGGGGCATGCATATACTGACTAACAACACTCACGCTGAAGGCTATGTCTGGACGGGTGTGAGATAGAGGTGCTCATGGGCCGGGCCGGGAAAAAATTTTGGCCCGGGTCCTGGGCCCGGCCCGGCCCGAAATATGGGCCTAGAATTTTGCCCAGGCCCGGCCCGGGAAAAAATTCATAATCCCGGCCCTTTTTTTAAATAAATACCAAAAAATTATTTTAAAAATTAAAACAAAAATAAAAAATTTATTTTAAAAATATTTTAAAATTAAAAAAAAAATTAAAAGTATTTTAAAATTAAAATACTTTAAAATTAAAAAAATTTAAAAAAAGTATTTTAAAAGTATTTTCAAATTTAAAAAAATAAAAAAATTATTGTATTCGGGCTGGGCCAGGCCGGGCCCGGGCCAAAAAAGTGGTGCCCGAGGCCCGGCCCGTTTTTTAATCGGGCCTCGTTTTTTTTGCCCAAGCCCATATTTCGGGCCTATATTTTTACCCAAACCCTCCCATATTTCGGGCGGGCCGTCGGGCCGGGCCGGGCCGGGCCGCCCGACCCATGAGCACCTCTAGTGTGAGATAAGTAGATGAGCCTTCCTACTAGACGTTGATATCTCCCCCTGTCGATTTCTTCTCCATCCTCATTAGTTCCCAATTTAAGGTTAAACTCCATAGGAGTTTCGGTTGGTTTGCTGCCCATCAAACCAACTTCCGACAGTAAATCAAGAACATATTTCCTTTGGGAAATGAAGATACCTTTTTTCGACCTTGCTACCTCCATAACAAGAAAATATTTAAGACTCCCCAAGTCTTTAAGTTCAAACTCTGTACCAAGAAATTCTTTCAATCTCAAAATTTCGTTCGAGTCATTTCCTGTTAATATTATATCGTCGACATAAACGATAAGGATGCAACATTTATCCTCTTCCAAGTGCTTGTAGAACATGGTGTGGTCTGCCTGTCCTTGAATGTAATTTCTGCTAGTCATAGCTTTTGCAAATCGGCTGAACCATGCTCGTGGAGATTGTTTCAGCCCATACAAGGACTTCTTCAACTTACACACTTGGTCCTTGTTTTCTTCAAACCCGGGTGGGAAATCCATGTACACCTCCTCATTTAATTCCCCGTTGAGAAAAGCATTTTTTACATCCAATTGAGTCAAGTGCCAATCAAGGTTGGCAGCAAGAGATAGCAGGACCCGAACGGTGTTTAGCTTGGCAACCGGTGCAAACGTCTTGTTGTAGTCGAGACCATAAGTTTGGGTGAATCCCTTAGCCACAAGTCGAGCTTTGTATTGGTCAATATGGCCGTCGGGTTTAAATTTCGTAGTGAAAATCCATTTGCACCCTACGATTTTTTTCCCTTTAGGTAGATCCGAGACTTCCCATGTTTCATTGTTTTTGAAGGCCTTCATTTCTTCCATCACGGCTTGTCTCCACTCAAATGATTCAAGAGCCTCTTCTATATTTTTTGGAGTTTTTACAGAATCAACATTAGTCACAAAAGCTTTGTAAGACTTAGATAAATTTCCATAGGATACAAACCGAGAAATAGGATGTTGAGTGCAACTCCCTATACCCTTTCGAACTGCAATTGGAAGATAGATGAATGGTGACGGAGGTGGGACTTCTGTTTCAGAACAGTCCTCGGTTAGAGATGTAATTGGCACTGCTGTATCAGTTTCAGGAGAACGATTCCGTCGGGAGTAAACCTGTATTTGCTGTTTTCCTTGATCAGGTGGCTGTTGTACTTCGGTGGAGGTATTGTTATTAGGAAGGACGGTGTGAAATTCTTGCTGCACAGGGGAAACAACTAAATCTGGGATAGGTTTGTTTGTGATAATAGTAGTAGGATCAGGAGGTATAATGAGGAGAGTATTAAGGGTCTCATGAATAGCAACTAAATCTGGGATAGGTTTGTTTGTGATAGTAGTAGTAGGATCAGGAGGTATAATGAGGAGAGTATTAAGGGTCTCATCTTCATTAAAAATCTCCCCCTGAAGATGAGATGATGCAAAGTATGGTTCATATTCAAAGAAGGTAACATCTCGAGAGACAAACATTCGGCGCAATGTTGGTGAGTAACATTTATAGCCTTTTTATGTAGGGAATATCCAATGAAGATGCAGGTGTGGGCTCGAGGATCAAGTTTGGATTGATTTGGTTGATGGTTATGGACAAAAGCTTTACAGCCGAATATTTTGGCTGGAAGATTAGGAACATGAAATAGAGGGAAGGCCTTTAAAAGAGTATTTAGAGTTGTTTGGAAATTGAGGATCTTTGATGGCATTCGGTTTATGAGATAACAGGCAGTGAGGACAGCTTCTCCCCACAAGTATTTTGGAACATTCATGGTGAACATTATGGCTCGACCCACATCAAGGAGATGACGATTTTTTCTCTCAGAGATCCCGTTTTGTTGAGGAGTATCAGGACAAGAGTTTTGGTGTATAATGCCTTGGTCAGAAAGGTATGGACTTAAGACAGAGTTAAAGTATTCTCTCCTATTGTCAGTACGGAAGGTATGTATGGTAGAGTTGAATTGGGTTCGAACCATTGAGTGAAAATTTTGGAATACTTTGGGTGTTTCAGATTTTTCTTTGAGTAGATAGACCCAACAGACCCTAGTATGATCATCAATGAATGTTATAAACCATCTAGCCCCTGTAATATTTTTCACTCGGCTGGCTCCCCATAGGTCACTGTGGATTAATGAAAAAGGTTAGGACTGAATATGTGGTTTTAATGGGTATGGCACACGGGTATGTTTAGATAATTGACTAATTTCACACTTTAAGGAATTAATACTTTTATTTCGAAATAACAGCGGAAAATGTTTTTTCAAATACACAAAGTTTGGATGTCCTAACGGTGCCATAACATAATAGTGTCCTCTTTTGAAGTGGATAGCCAATTCCCTTTGTGTACTGTTTTTATTCCAAACATATAGTCCATCATCAACTTTAGCAGTGCCAATCATCCTCCCCGATTTCTGTTCCTGTATCACACAACCAATTGCAGAAAACTCAGCAAGAAATTTTTCATCCTTAGTAAGTTTACTAATTGAAAGTAAATTACAGGACATGTTTGGGACATGTAGGACTTTATCGAGAGAAAAACTCTCTGTCATTTGTACTTCTCCTATTCCAGCCACAGGTGAGTAAGAACTGTCAGCTATGCAGATTCGGGATTTGTTATGACAAGGAGTGTAGGTGTGAAACAATGTGGAGTCACCTGTCATGTGATCGGAGGCACCCGAATCGAGTATCCAAGGAGATTGATTATTAGATTCAAAAGCAATGTTGAGGGTAGTACCTTGAGTGGCTAGAGATCCATGAGTAGTGGGAGTACCAAGTACCTTATGGAGAGTCTCAAGCTGTGTTTTGGTTAAGCGAACATCAAGAACATCATCTGCAGTAGTAGAGGATAACATGAGAGTCTTATTATCCTTCTGTGTTTTTTCAGGATAGCCATGGAGTTTGAAGCATTTTTCTTTTGTATGACCAACACGATTGCAGTGACTACACCATGGTCTTGTTGATCTAGAATCATTTCCAGCACGTTGTTTTTGTGGCTGTGGACCTTTGGAGATGAGAGCAGAGGATTCAGTAGGACGGTTAGAAATCAGGGTCATAGGTTTAGGTTCCTTTGAATCTCCCATCATGACAAGACGACACTTTTCTTCTCTTCTAACTTCTGCAAATGCTTCACCGATCGTTGGGAGAGGTGATCTGCCCAGAATTCGGCCACGGACCTCATCTAACTCACGGTTCAGTCCTACTAAAAACTCATAAAGACGTTCATTGTTGAGATGGGTTATAAACCTGTTGTGTTCTAAGCCTTCACCCCAATTTGCCTCATAGTACATATCAAGTTCTTGCCACAAAATTTTCAGATTGTTGTAGTAGTGAGTTACCTCGAGTGTTCCTTGTCGGATATCCTTTAACTTAAGCTTGATCTCGAATACTTGGGAGGCGTTTCCAAGATCTGAGTAGTTTTCTTTGACTGCATCCCACATGTCTTTTGCAGTTTTGAAAAAATGATAGGTGCAGCTTATATGGCCTTCCATCAAATTGATTAGCCAAGGCATTACAATTGAATTGTTGAGTTCCCAAGTGGTATAAGTAGGATCAACTATGGTTGGTCGTGGAATTTCTCCATTGATGTACCCTAATTTGCCACGACCACGAATCACCATAAGAACTGATTGAGACCATTGCAGGAAGTTCTTCCCATTTAGCCGATAATTGGTGATTATAAGGGAGGAATTAATTTCACCTTGAGTGATTCCCTGATTGATATTCTGAGTTATTTGTGATGTCTCAGTTTCAGAGAAATTTTCATTGATATCACCCATTGGAGGACTAAACCGAAGGAATTTTTAGGAAGGAAAATTAGAGAAGAAAAATAGGATCGAATGAATCCTAAAGCTCTGATGCCAAGAAAAAACTCAGAGGAAAAATATTCTGTTATATTTCTACTGCTTTAGTTTGCAGATTATAAAGAGAGGAATAATCATTTTAAAGGAAACAATTCCTAATTTCCTAAGAAAAAACTCAGAGGAAAAATATTCTGTTATATTTCTACTGCTTTAGTTTACAGTTTATTGAGATTAGTTTCTATTTACAAGGGAACTACTAGTAATAAGGTAAGGTTTCTATCCTTAATTATAGGGATTCTAACAGTAAAAACTGAAACTTTCCACTAATTCTACTAATTTTGCAGATTAATGACCGTTATGAGTTCCCTTTGCAACTTGATCTTGATCGAGATGATGGAAAATACTTATCACCAGAAGCTGATAGGAGTGTTCGGAATCTTTACACACTTCACAGGTACCTACAACATTAAGCATGTATCCTGCCCCCGTTCTTCCTTTCAATGTTCTGATAATCATTAGCTAGATTGCGATATTAAGAAAGATGGTATATGGACTCTGTAGTGATATTACTTAACAAACCTTTTATTGGGGTTCTATAGTGATATTAAGATAGCATATGGACACTGTTTGAAGTTGCTGATGCACAATTTAATGGGCAGAAAATACTACTTTAAGGTTCTTCGACGCTTATATTAGTGTCTGGTACTCACATCTATGAGTTTGCTTACAGTGTCCTTGTTCATAGTGGTGGAGTGCATGGTGGACATTATTATGCATATATCAGGCCGACTCTTTCTGATCAGTGGTATGGATCATCCTCTGAAGCATCTCAGGGTGTGTTTGTATGCTTGTTCATCGAGAGTTTTAAGATGATTTTAGCAGGATTTTTCCTTTTGAAGTTTAATAAATGACCAAAAATATACATGTAGCCTTGATTGGCAAAGCCTACACCTGGCCAATTTTTTATAATGTTTTTAAGTCTTTTTGGTGGATGAACAATTGATAGATTTGGTGCAAATCACATACCAATTGCTTCAGTCAAGATGCATAAAGTTTCTTCTAAGCCACAGAAAAAGGTCCCAAATAGATTTTTAATAAGTTATTGTTGAAAAAAAGAAAAGAATGAACTGTTAAATCTTTAGGCTGCTGGATGCTTATTAAATTAGCCAATGCTGATTGTATTGAGGGTACTGTATTTACAGCTTGCATATGCCAGGTACATTTAGGCACCTGGAGTGTTGATAGTATTACTTCTTTCATATAGTTACTTTATTCAACTTGTGTAATTTTCAGGTATAAATTTGATGATGAAAGAGTAACCAAAGAAGATATGAAAAAGGCATTAGAGGAGCAGTATGGTGGGGAAGAGGTACTTTTTGTTGAACAGTTTCTTTAGAATTTTTTGTATTCAGCCTTTCTGCTTCAAGTTATATGTATCTTCAAGGTTATGATTTTAATAATATTTCCTTATGATGTGACAGTTACCGCAGACAAACCCAGGGTTCAATAATACTCCTTTTAAATTTACCAAATATTCAAATGCATACATGCTGGTGTATATACGTGAAAGCGACAAAGACAAGATAATATGTAATGTAGATGAGAAGGATATCGCAGAACATCTTAGGGTAAGATGCTACTGTTTATCTATTTACTGCTCCTAATGAGGCTGAATCAAATGATTGAGGTAGGCAGGGAGCTAGGATTGAAAAATTAGCAAGCTCCCAACTACGGTTGAGCATCAGTTTTATGGCAGCAATGGTCCTAAAGGTCATCAAGTAATCCAATTTCAAGTAGTTTGTCAACTAAGAGTAGATCAACGTATTGAAAGAATTGCTTTCTTCTCAAGCTTGGCTTGAGGAAATCAATGTGCTTCAATATGACTGTCTTGGATTTTTTTTGTCAAGAGCAATCGCATATGAGCCTCTTACCAAGCTGATCTCAAGCAAGCTTGAGTTGTCTATTTTGCCTTAGAATAATACTTGTATCTCAGATTCATTATTTGAGATCACTTCCTAACAATCTAATATGAAATTTCTGATAACTTTCCCCAGGAGAGATTGAAGAAAGAACAAGAAGAGAAAGAGCATAAAAAGAAGGAGAAGGCAGAGGCACACCTTTACACTATTATAAAGGTTGTTATTTGAGTCATTAATTTAGATAATGGTTTGGTCATTATTGACTATATTTCTTACAGCTATATGATTGTTCTAGGTTGCTCGAGATGATGATCTTGCAGAGCAGATTGGGAAAGGTATATGTTTTGATCTTGTGGATCATGATAAAGTCAGGAGTTTTCATATTCAGAAGCAGATGCCTTTCAATGTGTTTAAGGTATGACAGAAGAGACAAAAATATTGTCTTCTTGTGTGTTTAATGGTTATAGTTTTTTCGGGGAATTATTGGTTTCTTCACTAAATTGGTACTCTCCTTTTCCTGTTTTCCTCTTGATTTCTACCTTTTTAATGGTGTTTCATTAACCATTTCAAGTTAAATCTCTAAGTTATCTTCTCGTTCTTGTTTTTTATGATACATTGGTTGTCCATGTTATGATTTTGTTCATGATTTACCATGTTTCCATATGCAGGAAGAGGTTGCTAGAGAGTTTGGCATACCAGTGCAATTTCAGCGATTCTGGTTGTGGGCCAAGCGTCAAAACCATACCTACCGTCCAAACCGACCATTGACACCTTTGGAGGAAACACAATCTGTAATATTCCTCAACATAAATTGTTATACCCTGGTTCAAAAGTCTTGTTTGAGGAGTATTGGTTTCTAGATTTAGCTTCAGTCATTGTTCAGCGTAGTATTGGATTTAATTAATTGGCTGTCTTCATTTGTCCTGCTTTGCTTTGCATGCCTTTCTCTCACATTGTGCATGCGTGCGTGTGTTGAATGAATATATATGTACAGACACAGATGTACTTATATATCAGTAAGTTTCCTTTAAAAAACACAGAATGATCAAGGAAGATGTGCTCTTTTTCTTTAGTTTGACAAGGATCTAATGATGTGCCTAATTGTCTCTTTCCTCACTGTAGGTTGGAGCCTTGAAGGAGGTATCAAATAAGGTTCACAACGCAGAACTAAAGTTGTTCCTGGAAGTTGAGCTTGGACTGGTAATCTGGTTTGGCTTTTCTTAAGCAACATGTTTCTTCTTTGATGCTTAAACTCTCCGTCTAGTGGTGTTATTGACCTCATTCAGGATGCTAATTCTAGCCCCAAAACTAAAATTAAGAGATCCAGACAGCTAGGCCTAATTTGGTGTTCTAAAAACTTCCAAGTGCAAAAAATTCTTTTGTTAGAGTAGAAAGAAATAGAAGTTAGGCCTAGACCTTGAGGTTTTAAGCAATACACAGTAGAATCACTTATCTGCCCTTGAAAATGCATGTTAGTGAGGTTTGAAACTGCCTGTATACTAGATTCTTTAGGCAAATTCTAGTTATGAATCTTGCCAAAGCCATTTGACCTTTTGTTTAAGTTTTGCCCCTTTAGCTTTATAATTTTTGGGTCTACTTTTATTTGCATCATGATCTTACACATGATTGTTCAGGATTTACGCCCAATTGCGCCGCCATATAAGACAAAGGAAGATATTTTACTTTTCTTCAAGCACTATGATCCTGAGAAAGAAGAGCTTCGGTAGGTTGTCTCATGTTGTCTATCTGTGCTTGTCTTTTAGGTAATCATGTGAAATCTTATGCGGGTTATCTTTCTGTTCTATTAGCTATGTTGGAAGGCTGTTCGTGAAAAGTGCAGGCAAGCCAATAGAAATTTTGTCCAGATTAAACAAAATGGCAGGGTATGCTCCTGATGAAGATATCAATCTTTACGAGGTTCGCATCAAATAATATCTTTTTGCAGTAGTGCAATTTCAGTTCTCTCTTTTATGCATGCATTTGAGGAGTTTTCTGCACAAGATTTTACTCTTTTTTCCTTTTGCTGTTTTACATATTTATACTAATTATGCTGATGGTTGAGACATCTTTTCCGTTTACTGGTTTTAGGTGGAATAAATCTGGCCTGTTCTAAACTGTTTTCCCTTGAACTGTTGATGGTTAACTTGTTTAATAGGACCCTGTATCAGGGGTAGAGTCAGGAAATTTGGATCGTGGGGTCAATTTTTTAAAAATTAAAACATTTATAAAAGTCATATAAACTAATGCATAATGTTTTTTTCCCTGTTCTTCTTCCTCTACTTCACTTGTATACTTTCTTTTAAATATTTTTTTATTCTTGTTAAACATTTAAAAAAAATAAACCTAAGCCTTAAAAATAAAATAAATAAATCTTACATAACAATCGTAATCTATCACAAGAAAAGCTACAATCCTAATTTTCTTGAGATCAATCAATAAAGCTTGAAAAGAAAGTAAGAGTTGTTACCTAAATTTTTTGCAAAAACATATTTTTTATAAGACCATTTTCAAAATGTTTGTGGGGTCAATACACCAATTATATAATTCTTTTAAACTATAAGTAATATTTTTTAATTATTTCTTTGTGGGGTCAATTTATATGTGGCTCCGCCACTGTCCTGTATAACAGTATTTCTGTGGGTTGGACTGTGAAACGATGTTATTTGCTATCTGGTTAATTTGTTGCAGAACCTGGTTGACTTTTGACATCTTTATGTGAAATAATACCTTGGTTCTGCTTTAATTTCCAGGAAATAAAGTTTGAGCCCAGTGTTATGTGTGAACCAATTGACAAGAAAATCACGTTTCGTGCTAGCCAGGTATGCCTTGCATTTCATTTTGGAGCAGTTGTATTGATCTTTAAAGTGATATTCATCTATCATTTTCACTGCAGCTTGAGGATGGTGACATTGTTTGCTTTCAAAAGCCTCTCCCTGTTGAAAGTACTAATCAATACCGCTATCCAGATGTTCCTTCATTTCTGGAATACGTGCATAATCGCCAGGTACATCCTCTACTGTTTTCTATTCAATGAGTTTATCAATCAATTTTCACTGGATGAGAACTGTGAATGTTGAACTCTCTGTCATATTGCTGCTTTTTGTATGATTGCCTTTTTAACGTTTTGCTTGAACTGAATAATGTGTGGTAGGTAAATTACTCGCGCTTCATTTTCTTAATCTGAAAACAATTCAATCTTTCTAATCTTAGAAAAATGCATTTGGTGAATGAAAATAGTAGAAACACATTTGGATCAGTATTTTCTATTTAAAGAAACTATAAAAATTATATATAAGAACATAATTAATTTCCATATGCTTATTTCACACATAAAATGCGGAGAATTACTATATATATAAACCTAAAGGCAAGCGAAGGAAACTGCTGGTAGGAGTTTCTCTTGTTGAGTTGATTAATGTGTGCACCTCTTTTTCACTTTTATTAGCCTTTTTATTAATCTTCATTCCAACAGAAATTGGAAAAAAATCATAATAATCTTTGCCATGTACATTTTGCTCCTTTTCAAATCATATGCAGGTCTATCATTATTTTGCATCTACTAATGGTGCTGCTTTTACCTTTATAGTCATGAAACTACTTTAGCTTGCTTTTACATGCTACCCAAGCTGTTGCATGTTCGCCTGTTTATAAAAGGACACGCTTCTACAATCACCATTATTCTAAATGCTTCTGATTTACTTTTCACTGCAGTTGAGTGCCTACTGTAAGTTGGTTCTGTGAATGGATAGATAGCATTTCATGTTTTCATTGTTAAATATTATTTTTTAATCATAAACATTTCTTTTCTTTCTTTAATAAATGAAAGGAGAAAAGCTTTATATATCTAAGCCCATTCTTCATAATATGTTGGTTGTGAATAAACCATTTCTATTTATTTATTCAAGAAAAGGAGCTTAATTGAAATTTTAGGAAATAAATCCGGGTCATCTCAATTGAATTTTGTATGCATTCTTAATCCTCAATGAAGCCCATGATTCTTAGACTAGAATCTTGTCCAATATATCTATGTAACAATTTAATAGTCATAAGAATCATTTAACCAAGAGGATTCTTTCAGGACTTGTGGTATTCCTTTCATTTACCACCACCACTCCTTAAGGCTAATGGCCGACTGATCCAGTTACCTTTACATTGCTGGTTTGATTAGAGTAATCTGTCTTTGGATTTTGTCTTAAGATCATTAATTCAACAGCTAAACATCTTGGACGTATATTTATTGTCAATGGATAGTCTTACATTGTCTTGGAGGATACAAGCCTTCAGTCATACTCATATGTGCTCTAATAAACTCTTTTGCTTCACCAGCTAAAGTAATATTAGCATTTCTTCTTATTCCTTTTATATGTTAGGTTGTACACTTTCGGTCTCTGGAAAAACCCAAGGAAGATGATTTCTGTCTGGAGATGTAAGTTTCAGTTGCCTTTATTTTTTGTATTGACATATCTTTAGTAACTAACTGGTAAATGGAGATTCATTCTGTTGTAATTTTTGCCATTATGTGTATACGAAGATCTAAGCTTTATACCCCTTTCTCTTTTGAATGTTTAGGTCAAGGCTTTATACTTATGATGATGTTGTTGAAAGAGTAGCTCAGCAACTTGGTTTGGATAATCCATCAAAAATCAGGCTTACATCAAACAACTGTTACTCCCAGCAGCCCAAACCTCAGCCTATTAAGTATCGTGGAGTGGATCATTTGTCTGACATGCTGTTCCACTACAATCAGGTAATAATCAATTGACCTTAGTAATGCATATTGAGAAGCCAAAAGGATGAAAGGGCTAAAAGCTAACCAACCTGTTGAATTTGTTATTTGACAGACATCTGATATTTTATACTTTGAAGTATTAGACATCCCTCTGCCAGAACTACAAGGTTTGAAAACGCTGAAGGTAGCATTTCATCATGCTGCAAAAGATGAAGTGAGTATGATCATATTATAGAATTGCAATGAATGACATTAAAATTTTGTTTTAATGTAATAAAACTCTGTTCTGTCTGAGGCCAGGTTGTTATCCATACTATTAGGCTTCCAAAACAGAGCACTGTTGGTGATGTGATTAATGATCTTAAGACAAAAGTAAGTTTTCTTTCATTTCATTGGTTTAATGATCATGTTGAAAGAATGTAAGTTTTTGTGGGTCATTTCTAAATAGAGAGTAAAATCTGTGAATCATCATTTTGAAACAGGTGGAGTTGTCTCATCCTGATGCAGAATTGAGATTGCTTGAAGTTTTCTATAACAAGATCTACAAGGTGTGAGCGTCATCTTTTAACGGTTACATACACTAATCTCAGTGTTTGACAAAAATGTGAAATGAGCAAAGGGAACTTTTGTACATGTTCATTTGATTTGAGCTGATCTGGATGCCTATTAGCTGTATTGTTGAACATCATTGTTCTCAGTCCTTCAATGGAATTGGTTTTCTTATCGGTTTAAAACTAAACATTGCTTGTTGAAAAGACAGTTTTCCCGTTTTATTTCTTGAATTGCATGCTGCTGTATCTATCTTGCCTTGTTACTCTTCCTTGTATACTAATTTAGGGTATCCTTTGTTACATGTTAATTTTTCCTCGCCTTCGTTTCATGATATTTTATGTTTCTGTCATGTTTCTGCAGATTTTCCCACCCAATGAGAAGATTGAGAATATAAATGACCAATACTGGACACTACGAGCAGAAGAGGTCAGTTGCTCTTCCCCTCCCCCTTCTCTCTCGCCTGTGCATATGCAACTCACCCATCTGCTGTCTCCATCATGCTGTGATAAGGAATCATTTTGTACTTATGGTCTTCTCTATGATATTGAGTGCTGGTTTTGATAATTTTTTCCTCAATGTTACAGATACCAGAGGAAGAGAAAAATCTTGGTCCAAATGATCGCCTAATTCATGTATACCACTTTACTAAGGAAACAGCTCAGAACCAGATGGTAACAAGCTTGTTATAGTTTCACATATCTGATTTTCTGTTGCCCTGTTTCCTGGTCACTATTATGTTTTCCTTACCACTTCTATTGCCTCTTGTTTTGACAGCAAATTCTGAATTTTGGAGAACCCTTTTTCTTGGTGATTCATGAAGGTGAGACTTTGGCCGAAATAAAAGTCCGTATACAGAGGAAGCTGCAAGTTCCCGATGAGGAGTTTGCTAAGGTTTGTCCCAATTGGGCTTGTGCTCACTGATTTACTCGAGTCCTACTCTCTTTTCTCCTCTTTTTGATTTGGGGCAAATCAGTTATAGATTGATGCATGCTAGGAACTTCAATGGATACGTACACTGTTGATATATAATTTTTAAGTAGCCATTTTTCCCTTTCCTTTTCCTTTTCCTTTTCACTTTTGTTTTAGTTTTTCTATTTCCTTTCTTATTTAAATTTATTTGAAACCTATTTTCTTCAGTGGAAGTTTGCATTCCTCTCACTTGGTCGGCCAGAGTACCTTCAAGATTCTGATATTGTATCTAGTCGTTTTCAGGTGTGTGCAGTAGTTTATATACAGATTTTTGAAAATTATTCAAGTTTTATTACTATTTTACCTTTTCTTTTTTTTACATAAATTCAGAGAAGAGATGTTTACGGTGCTTGGGAGCAGTATCTTGGGTTGGAGCACTCTGACAATATTCCTAAAAGAGCTTATGCAATTAATCAGGTAATTTGCCTTTTATCAAAAAATTATTGTTTCATCAGAATTTCAGTTAAGTATGTATCTAGCATTAGGGATTAGGATATTCTTTGGTTGCATATGCTTTTTCTCTGAGGCTATGATTAATCTAGCTGCTTTTTATGCAAGTCCTTTAAAACAACTAGCCTTTGGAAGGCCAAGATAGTTGATACTGTATTTTGATATTTTGCCTTGCTTGGTTGCAGAACCGACACACTTTTGAGAAGCCAGTAAAAATCTACAATTAGGGAGCATTTTAGATTACCTTCCTTGATAAGACATAGCACAAAAATCAGGCTCTGGGCCTGGGTTATATAGAGTGGGAAGAACACTTCTAGCAAATGACAATGTGAGGCAACTAGTTAGCGTGCGATTTGTTGGATATGTAATTCTTTTGGTAGTGGTGATTGGAAGGTATCTTTTGTCCTAATCAAAGTGTGCCATCTAGAAATGTCAGATTATGATCTGCTGATGCTTTTGTTACTTGCGTGTCTTTAAATGGAGGTCGAGGTTAAGGTCAAAGTTGCCTGTGTAAGTTGACAGTACATAAACAAGATTTTGGAGTAGTGAAATATGTATAGAGAGAGGAGTATGGTCGGGACGTGGGAGGCTATTATCATTATTCCCCTCCCTTTGTTTGCTTCTTGATTTTGTCAATATAGATGATTGATTATGCATTTAGCAAAAATATTGGGCCTTTCAAATGGTTTTGAAATTTGATTGTCATTCTTTTCAAGCCTCTCTCGTATATCCCAAACCTGTGCTGGTGGAATCTCTCTATTGACTTTTGTTATCTTATAAACCAACGTTCACTTAACATAATCTTCCAATTGCGTTAAATTTCATGGTCTGAGAATAAACAGTCTTCCTTAATCAAAATTCTAACCCATATTAGCTATTTCCTTTACAGTAAATTTAGTTGAATTTCTCCAATCCTGCATGATTTGCATATTATGTAATAGAGAACAAGGATTTAAGTGATCCAACTTTTATTGGTAAAAAGGTCCCAATTTGACTCCCTTTCTCCCCCCCCCCCGACCCTCTGTTTTCACTACTTTTAAGTAACAACAAATAGGATGTTTTTCATTCCAATATTTAAAACGATCCTTAATCCTGCAGCTAACCTTTTAAATTTATTGTCCTTTTAAATAAGTGATATTTTTAATTATTCGTATATTTATTCTTGATTCTATCAAAGCAATTTATCTTAGTTTTCCAAAATTCGTACTTTTAAATAATATATTTAAAAATTACTTTCACATTCTACTTTTAACTAAATCAATCTTAGAACATATATTTGAGCAAATCGAGAACAAAAGGATAAATATTAAATTTCATGTTTTTACATGAAATTTGGTCTATAATTTGATATATGAATTTTGATCAAGTACAATTATACAGGTTAAATTTGAATTGTGGTTAATATGTATATACGAAGTTTTAATTTTGATTCAAATGTATATATTTAAAGAAATGAATAGAAACATTTTTTTTCATATTGGATTAGTATAGTTGTTTATGTATGTAAAATATCAATGTAAGATGGTGTTAATTTGATAACTTTATTAGTAATTTATAAAAATTTAATCAAATCAAAATGGTCATATATAAAATTGTATAAAATTAAAATTTATGTATGGGTTGCAAGGGTCCCAGCTTTCCGAAAATAAAATTTTTTTTATTGAGGCTTTTTAAAAATTTAAATTAGTATATGTAAAATTGTGCTTTGGTCTTCCTAAAAATGATAAAAATTTATTTTAATTATTTACAAATTATAAAGATATTGACTACTGAAATTGTGAAATTATATTTTTATTATCGTAAAAATTGCAATTTAATTTCTATCTAACTAAAAATTTTTCTTCTGAACTTTATGGTATTGTAAATTGATCAAATTTTATTGATGTTTATCTCCAAAAAAAAAAAGAATATTTTTATTTATATTTGTAAATTATTCACTTATTTGTTCTGAGATCTTTACTATGAATCTGTTATGCTTAAAATACATTAGTAATTTCCTTTACAATTTGAAAAATGAACTTGCTATGTGAGAAATTCAATACAATAAAATATAAAGTAGCAATAATAATATTTTATTTTTTTACCTCTTATAAATAATATATATTTACATATTTAAGCACTTTTACCCATGAAAAATTAGTCATTAAAATGGTCTGTAAGTAAAAAAAATTACAAACTGTCATTTTTTCTTAATCATAGGAGTGTTTAAATCTCAAGCGCCCATTTTTAAATTCTACCACTATTGACGCATGCGTTTCTTTACCGGTTAAAATTTTGTCAATAATTCTTTGTAGATACTTTTTTTTGGTAAACTCTTTACTTGTTGACCCACCTTTTAGGGCTCTTTTATTTTGGTCACTTAAAATGAAATTTTTGTAATTTTGTCACTCAACTTTTAAGGCGTTTTTATTGTTGTCACTTAATCGTAAAATTTCTAATAGTGATTAACTATTACGTATCATTTCACTTTCATTTTAGTCACACAATCTCTAGGTTGTTTTTATTTTGGTCACCCAAAAATATGTCATTTCTTAAAGTACTGAATGATTGAGGTAAAAAAAAATTAAGGATCAAAGTGAAAAACAGTAGAAACTAAAATAGAGTATTAAAAATTTGTCAATTTGTACTTTTTTTATCACAATGTTGAATTTTTTAAATTTTTTTTTCAATATTGAAATTTTAAATTTAAAAACATAAAAATTAATTAAATAAATTGTTGAAATTTTTTTATCCCTTGATAATGTTAATCGATTTGTTATTGTAATATTAAAATTAATTAAATTAATCTCCTAAATTTTATTTTATGGTTCCATATTTTTCTTAATGAAATTAACTTGATAACTCATATTTAATAATTGTCTGTGAAAATTTAACTTTTTATTATTAAATAATATCAAGTCTTCTATACTAAGCTAAAAAAAATCAAATAATTAAATTAATTGCTTATTCTTTATTTGAGTAAAGAATATATGAACATTTTTTGGGTTTTATTCGGCATGGAGTGTAAAATTAATTAATTGTAGGGATTTTCTATGTTTTTAGCTTAGAATGAAAGACTCATGATCATATTATGAAAAAAAAATAGATTTAATGTATAATTAAAGATGATTTATTTGAGTTGATTTTAATTTGGAAATATAAAATAAAATTTTAAGATTTAAAAGTTAATTAATTTAGTTAATTTCAACATTACATTAACAAATCGGTTGATACTATCAATGGATAAAAAATTTCAATAACATGTTTAATTGATTTTGATGTTTTGAAATTTAAAATTTCAATATTGAAAAAAAATTATAACTTTTGCTAAGGGGGTATACAAGTACAAATTGACAAATTTTAAAGCATTATTTTAGTTTCTACTTTTTTTTCAATTTAATCCTTAATGTGTTTTACCCTATCAATATTATAAAAAATGATTTTTTTGGGCGGCCAAAATGGAAACAACCCAGAAGTTGGGTGACCAAAATGAAAGTATGAACATTATGTGACGTGTACAAGTTAACTGCCGTTAGAGATTTAACAGTTGAGTGACTAAAATGAAAGCGCTCTAAAAATTAAGTGACGAAATTGAAAGATTTCATTTTAGGGAACCAAAATAAAAACGTCTTAAAAATTAGGTGACCAACTAAGTAGTTTATCCTAATTTTTTATACAAAGTAGAGTTTTTTAATACCATACAAGTAGAATTAAGAGATTGACAAATATTTTGTTTAAAATTAAAAAAAAAGTATAAAAAAATATGGCAACATCTTGATATTAATTGTGGAGTTACCATCAACATATCAAATGATAATATTAATTTTTATAATTATTTAATATATAATCATGTGTTTTTAAATTATATTTAAAAATAATTAAAACACGCGACTTACCTATGAAATTATAAATTAATATAAACTATCTATCAAATACTTATTTAACTATTTTTTAGTTATTTATAGTGTGATTAACATTTTCAGTTTTTTTTTCAAACGTGGGGATTAAGCATAACCCGAAATCCGAACCTTGGCAGCGCCGGGTAGTGTGAGTAATTAAGCATCAGTGCATCACCCTATTTTCAGGTATTAAATATAAACTTACTGTTTTATTTATGTTTACAGTAACAAATATAAAATACTAAAATATGAATTACAATTAAAGTAAAAAAAATTAAAGCTAATATAATAAAAAGGCAAAAATAAATACAAAAAAATCAGTCAAAATATAATATAAAATCATAGATTAATATATAATTAAGGGCAGGTGAGTAAGAAGCAAGAGATCAACAATTAACGAACGAGTTAACAGCAGGTATGCTATGCCAAAACACAGGCCTTTCATCTCTTTTTGGCCATCAACAAGGCACTGCCTTTTAGCTGTCAAAATTTTTTAATCACTGAACTCCTTCTTCAAACTCAACTGAACTTAATAGTATCTTCTATCACGTTTAATTTTTGATGTGCAGGATCCATAAGTATGGCAAGTACAGAGCATACTCTTAAATTCATAAGAGAATTTCCTTCATAGAAATTCTATTTTTAAGTAAGAAGAGATGAGAGAGGTTTAGAAAGCCATGGATTTATGAAACTCGTTTGGATTTTTATTTCAGAGATAGTTCTTATTTTACAACTGACACTTCTCCATCTTTATATAGAGGAGGATTGAGATAAGCAGATAAGAAGGAATCTGCTTTTACATCACTCATTAAAGCAAACAACATGACTCAGCATATTTTACAAAAGTAAAGAGACACAACTAGAAACATAGTTATTTTAAGCAGATAAGGAGGAATATGCTTTATCTACTTTTACACTATTGACACGTCTGTATCTGTGTCAATGTCAGAGGTAATATTGAATTCCTCTATTTTCTGTCTTTTCTTTTCACGGGTTCTGTAACACTTAAGTTCCAACCTTTCAATTCTTCTTTCCAGGTCATCTGGTGGTATCAGATCATTATTATTGCTTTTGGGAAGTGGAGCTTTTGAAACACTTGGTCCTTTTTCACTTGGTCCCCTTCATGTATATCCTCCCAGATATGTGTGTATTGGATTATCTGACTGCAATTAAGGGCAGATATAATTAAATTAAAACTTAATTAATTAATTTAATTATCTTTTATGTGTATAGTTATTTTATAGTTAAAAAATGTTTTTTTTAAGAATTGAAAATGTTAGAGATAATTTCATATATATTCACGAGGATACTATTAATTTTCATATTTTATTTTATTTATTTATATTTTTATGTGGTTTTACTGTTTTCGTGTCTACCCTCCCGTGGTTCCATATTTTATGTTATTTTGATTATTAAATATTGGTTTAAACTATTAAAAACGACATTCAACCGTGAATTCAAATCATAATTTTTAAGTATGATGTAATAATGGAAATTTAAGTTTGTAAACTCAATTTTTATAATTGCAGAACCACAGTCATCTCTCATCGCCAAACAAGCCTCGTCTTTCTCTTCCTTCTATTTTATCCCTTTCCCTCTCTCCTCCTTCCTATTGCCTCCAAGTTTCCGACAGAGCAGGAAATCAAATAAGGTAATTTTTGAAACCCTAAACTTGAACTTTTTGAGATTTTGAGTTATCTGCATCTGCACCATCACTCTTCAGTATTTGATTTTTTCTGTTTTCGATACTACTACTGCTTGTTTCCCTGTCCCATCTTAATACTCTCTCTGTTTACTTTGTGGAGAAGAGAAATGCTTTTAAAAGCTATCGATTTAGCGAAAATAGCAGACCGCTATGGCCGCTATTTTCCGTTACACAGCTATTTGCGGCCGTGATCTGCTTCTATCAATGTGAAATTTATTCACACAGCTGTTGAGGTCTTAAGCGGTGGTGGAAGGCGCCACCGATATTTGAAACCCGCCTTGTATCATTGCTTTGTTGTGGAAAGTGGGAACTTAAATTTTGTATTGGGTGCTCACGGATTTCAGTATGAAGTTTCAATCTTCGGGTAGTTAGCTGAAATCTGAAGAAAGGTCTTGCTTATTAGTAAAGATCTGTATTTATGGATGTGTGGATAGTGAACCCTTTCTACTTGAAACTTAGCCCCTCCTCATGCAACAACTTATTACTGTTTTATATCCTTTTCTTGTGAACTAATGTGGCATGAGATTTTGATTGTGGTTGCTGCTGTTATGCTTGTTAGGATCAACATTTGAAGCTTGTTTCAAAGCAACAGTGATGAGACGACAGGGACAATATGCAGACTCTGGTGGCAATGCATATGTACCTGCTCAGATGCAGCATATGCCTGCACAAAGGATGGAGATCAAGTCTGGTCAATTTCAAGGACAACTAGAAGCATTTACTCCTGAAAGGGATCAACCATATCGAACTCCAAAATCAGATGGCCAGTGGAGGTGGGAAAGAGATGGATCAAAAGTGTCAAACCAAATAACACCCAAAATGTTCAATGAAGGCAAGATTGTCTTTCGGACACTCTTCCTCTCTCTACATGTATTTTTCTTAACTAGATGTCCTTGCATTATTTTGTATGTCCATTCTGTTTGTTGTCTATAAAAAAGTAGAAAGAAAAGATGTAGAGAACCCATCATCAAGCCTAAATTATAGAGAAGGACATTCCAGTTGTACTACCAATATTGGATGTGTGTCATCATGGCATTTGCTTAACGTCTTGTAAGGGATGCTTTCTAAATCAGAACTGAAACAAATCTAGAATGTCTTTTTTCTTTGTGTTTACTCCAAAACTGAGTGGCTTCTCCAAATCTTCTTTGCAATCTGGTTTATGGCCTGTTAACCATACATAAAATGAAATGTTATGGTATTGACTTCATGCTCTCCTAGTGGTAAAACGAAAGATAATATATCCCTGAAGGTGTAAAACACTTATGTTTAGATAGATAAATGTTTGTACTGTTCCTTATAAGTCCTTTACTTTCTGGCTTGTGCATGTTCTTTTAAGAAAGACCTTTCTCATCCTGCAACAATAATTGACATTTATTTGGAAGTGCCACTGAATGCAGAACCTGATGTGAAATTTGTTCTTTTAGAGCCTGTGGCAGGCCAAGTCATGTTACCTTTTAGAGTGTTGGTATTTGCTATTTCTGATTCATTGACTGGTTTCCCATAGTGAGTTGTAATTCTAATCTTTATTTCTGTTCTTCGTACTCAGTTTTTGCTCCTAAAGCATAGTCTATTTAATTTTAATAATTCTTCTAGGTGAGAGAACAGAAAGTTATAATTAAAGATATGGAGTTTTTTTTATGTTGCCTTGACTCTTCATTTTTCATGTAGTAGTGGTGTCCGATGCATATCCAAACATAGGTTTGAGGATATAATCCTCCTAAGACCCTCCAAATACTTGGAAATCGTGGAAAAATCCGTGTTAGACGTATGCCAGTGTTTGACACTCATGCCTAAGTTCAAGTAACTTATAAGTGCAACTCAGTTTGGCTGATAATTGAATGTCTTGAGGCACTTCCTTTTCGCACAAATTCTGTGTTTGATTGGGGTTATTCTAGTACTCTTCTCCATTATCTTTGTAGTTATACTCTTAAAGAAGTGGGAAAATGACACAAGATTGAACACCTTTGCTTAATTAATACTTGGGCTTATTTGAGATGGCTTTATTATAATGTTAAGATCAACTGTGAATTGCCTCGCTTTATTATGACATGTTTGATTTCTTTTCTTTTTATACTTAAAAATAAGCTTTTAATTTCACACTTAAAATTTGTATTGGACCACTGTTCTTATTAGAGCTGTTTAAGTGCCTAAGTTCAAGTAACTTATAAGTGCAACTCAGTTTGGCTGATAATTGAATGTCTTGAGGCACTTCCTTTTCGCACAAATTCTGTGTTTGATTGGGGTTATTCTAGTACTCTTCTCCATTATCTTTGTAGTTATACTCTTAAAGAAGCGGGAAAATGACACAAGATTGAACACCTTTGCTTAATTAATACTTGGGCTTATTTGAGATGGCTTTATTATAATGTTAAGATCAACTGTGAATTGCCTCGCTTTATTATGACATGTTTGATTTCTTTTCTTTTTATACTTAAAAATAAGCTTTTAATTTCACACTTAAAA
Source organism: Gossypium hirsutum (assembly GCF_007990345.1). Lineage (NCBI taxonomy): Eukaryota > Viridiplantae > Streptophyta > Magnoliopsida > Malvales > Malvaceae > Gossypium > Gossypium hirsutum. The sequence goes on from NC_053441.1 coordinate 6,531,143, forward strand.
TTTGTATTGGACCACTGTTCTTATTAGAGCTGTTTAATGTGGCATAGGCCAAGGGACTGATGGATCAAGAACTTATTTCCAGGGCCAGAGGCCAGATCCCAACCTATCTTTAGAAAAACAAAATGCTGATATCAGATCTCGACCCCATGATGAAAATATGGAAGTTGGCTATGAGCACAATCTTTTGCCACCAACTTTGGAAGGTCTTGAGAAGAAATTCCATGATGACATAATGAAGCTTGCTAAAGAACAGAACGATGCTGAAGATGCCGAAAATAGTAGACATAGAGAGGTTAGTATATAGAGAGAGGTCATTTTGCTTCATATTCTCAATGTTAGCCTCTTATGTATCATTGTGTTATTTGCAAAACAAATTTATAGCAACAAGGAAACCTTTTCCATTCCAAGTTTGTCTGATTTAGAGTCGGTATTTTCTCCTATGCTTGGCAGTTGCAGGTATTAGAATATGAAATTTTATGGTCTGTACTTGCTGTTATTCAGGAATGTAGTTTATACGTACCAACCTGTCATTTATAGTTGCCAGTTTCCACCTTTGTCTAAAGGATTGGCTTTATATAATAGGGTATATTTAAGAAGGGCTGTTCTTCATGTATTCTCTAGTCTCTTGCATTTGCTTCCAATCTATGTTGGCAAGGCAACTCATCAAAAGTAAATGATTGTGTGCAACACCTTCTTAGTAAGCTTAATTATGTGAATGAAGTAAACTGGCATGTGCATTCTTCTCATATGTCCTTTCCTCTTCTGAGATATCCCTTGGTTAACCTTGTTTTCAACAATGTTGCACAAGTTTTGCATAGTGATAACAGTTCTGTTTTTAAATTTTCAGAAAATAAATGCAATCAATGCTCAGTATCAGGAACAGCTAACAGCACTTAGAGCACGGCATGCCAATCGCAGAGATGAGTTCCTACGTAAGGAATCTCTTGTACGCCAACAACAATACCAGCAGGCAATGATGGACTATTATCCTCATAGCAACATGGCTCCAGCTGATAGCTTGCCAACCGGTAATAATCCTCATGGTTACGGTAGTGTTGCGGGTTCCGCTGCTGTTGGAGATGGACATCGAGGGTATAATTCTGATAACTTTGACTCCTACAGAGAGAGGCCTCGATATCTTGGGGCTGCTAGAGATCAGGGGTTTGAACCTAGAGGTTCATACCAGGGGGGGCGTGCCTATGACAACAGTTCACGTTATAACTGAATTTGCTTAGTTTAACTTCCCTTAGCCACATCCTCCAGGTACAGTTCTGATATTTACCCCATGGATTCTGGCATGCTATATCCTGAAGTTTACGTTATATTTTCTGCAGTTCTCCCATCTGTTGGTTTCTTCTTTCTGCAGTTTTTACAGTTTTTATGTAACTGATTCTCCATTTGGATGACTGGCGAGGGTCACCTTGTTATTCGTTCGTAAATGGAGCATAAATGGGTAGTCAGAGTTGAAATCTTGGTTTCCCGAAGTTGAGAATGAATGTCGAATGTGCGACTGACATGGGTATGATCAAAATGTTTTAGTTGTATACATTTGAAGATAATATTATATGCATACCTCTGCTTGAATACGTTGGAGACAAATCTGAAAAAAAGCATATCAAACACCAAATTGGTTGAAACTTCAATTCCTTATCCAATTCGTGCGATATATTGAACCGATTTAGATAAAGAAACTAGGTTGAATGGTATTAGTCTTTATACTTTGTGAATGAAAGTTGAGGATTTAACTGTCCTTTAATTTGAACAATTTTAGTCTTAATACTTTTTGAATTTTGAAATTTCAGTCTTGATCATACAATAGTAATTAACTTTGTTTGGTTAAACAATTACTAATCATGTACTATGTATATAGTTATAAATTTAGTTCAAATTCTTCAATGGTTCCTTCTAAATTTTTGTATTTTTCAAAATTTGAAATTTTAATTTTGACACAAATTTCAATATTGAATTTGTGATGATATGTTTGTTGCATAATATTTTTAAAATAACAGAGCTTAATTTTAATTTTAATATTTTATTGTTTGGTGACCATTGTAATTTTAAATTTTGAAATAACTAAATTAAAGCATAAGGATTAAATTTAAAATTTTTATAAAGTACAAGGATTAATGGCAGTATTTAACAAATAATTTTGGTTTGATTGTAGCCCCCCCCCTCGAAAAAAAAAACATTAACCAAAAGAACATTTATTTCTATTGAAGTTCATTAAGACTCAGTAGCATTTATATATTAGTAAGTTGTAGCGTAGTACAAAATTATGTTGAAAACCTGAATAACAAAGTTCCTGAAATAATTGTTAAGCGGGAACATAAAATTCGTGTGTTTTGAAATGTGTATGATCCACTTGATCTTGACGCTTATCAAGCTAGAACTTTTCACATCTTCAACGCTCTGAGAGCCGATAAATTATATAATCATAACTAAAGTGAAGATTATTAAACTAATTTACATAATATGTTCCTGCTCTGCTCGTCCCTAGTTCCGAATATCTTTTTTTCTGGAGCAGTTCTCAGTCACCTGGTCCCTTAAAATGTATGCCAAACATCCATATATCTGGAAATAGAACATTTGATTCCCAATCAGAAGAAGACATGCCCATTAAGGAAGGACGACATTTCAAAGATAATGCGAGGCAAAAGAACAATGATATTAAGAACAGTGTGGCAATAACTTGGTGGTGAAAAATCTAAGTGTAGAGCATCCTATGTTATTTGAATTCAGGTGTGTGCAAAATACACATTTCTATGATCCACGCCCACAAATATATTAGACATAAATACTTCAATAAAAAAAGAAGAGTCGGAACAACATTCAGAATCCCAAACTTGCGTATCTGCAATCTTATATCAACTACGTAGACATTAACTGCTAAAATAAATTAGTATGCTAATATATTTAAATGTTTAGCCAATTCAACTCGACTCTTGGGAGTTTATGTTTGCAATTAAGAGAATTCAAGACTGAATTATGATGGGGCACTCAGACATCTAAAATGTTAAGCACTAGAGATCGAGTGAAATATATACATGTAATATAAGTGTAACTTAGGAAGAATGAATTATGAGATAATCAAGCAATATTTCAACACCTCAAAGCTTACCTTTGCTGCTAAAGCATTTTCGGTGATGCAGTTACAGAGATGATACTTATTTGGGAGCAGAACTTGTAGCACATGAAGCTTGTGCACTGGTTTCAATTGAGGGAGTTCCTCCACCAGCATCAGAAATCTGGTGATTATTTGATTCTAGATTAGAGCCGTCTTCCGAACTGTTTGATACAGTAGCCGTGCTTGTTCTATCATCTCTGGTTTCTAAACGCTCCATCATACGCGAGACTGTTGCAATGCCTGCATTAACCTCTCTGCTAACTTGAGAACCAAGATCTGACATGGAAGTGTTGCGAGAGAAAAACCTCTCTGTCCACCCCCTTGTACTCTTTGAAATTGACTCCTTGTATCTAAAAAGATCCATAAATCAAAATATAATAGCAAATCTATAATATATCATGTAAAAGAATCATTGAAATACAAACCCAAATAAGATCTCAAAATGTTACCTCATTGAAGCAGCATTAAACTTTGATTTTAATGATTCTGAAAACGACTGGAATTCTGAAGGTCCTGCTCTATCTTGACTATTAGGAGATTGATTGGGAGACCTCCAGCAAGAGAACAATATATAGGATATTATTGCGATTGACATAAAGCAAGGCAGAAAAGAGTGTTCTAGTAAGGACAATTGAGTTAGAGAACAGCAAGTACCTACTGTTCAAGGAATTCCCCTGATTGTCGACCAAAAGAACACTGGAGCCAGATGCCAAGGTGGACTGTTGATCAGCTTCAGCAGAAGGTATAGGAGTAATTGATGGTGAGGATTCTTCCCCCACAGTTCTCACAGGAGAGGATGGAGTGTTGATGGTGATTGCAGGGGCTGGCGAACCTTCTCTCTGAGTTGGTGATGATGAAGAGAAAGGGCCAGTAGAGAGAGCATTTGGATTAGCTGAAAATACCAAGAACTGGGGCCGAGCTTGACCAGATGACCTATTCCTCGGACCTTCCCTCCTTGCAATATGATGCACTCGCCCCATCGCAGCAGCAGCAGCCAAGTGCTGGATTATGCGGTCCTCAAGCTCGGTTTCATTTGCCCCCACAGGCAGCTGCATTGAAAGCAAACCATAAGAGTATGTGGCTCTTTGGGCTTTTTAGGTTCAATTTGATGATCATAAAAATGAGGATGATACGCATCTAACTTGAAGACGAGAAATACATACATGTTGTAGGTCAAATTCCCCCAAAGTCGGATGATGGAATATGGTTGCATTTCTAGATGGATTGAACCTAAAACTCCTTTCATGTTCAACAGCCTCAAGCAACTCCTGGCTGCCAAAGCAAGAGAAATGATTAGCATGTCTAATACACATATAGGCTAGAAGAATCTAGAACAAGTAAATAAAAAAATTTACAAAAGGAAATAAACATTAAACAAGCACCACCTAGTTGGATCTTTCAGGCTAATTGGCTGCCAACACATGGGGCATTGAGAACTCCTTTGACACCTGCATGATTAAAATAGTTAAATGACAAATTAAGATAAATTATCTTTTTCTGTTTCTTTCCCTTTATGATAAGAATGAAGGCATTTCGTATCTCATGTAATGCAATGAACTTGATAGACATGGCTCAGAAATTAATGACAAATCCTTTTATCAAGTGAAATGATTGCAAATAAAGGGGGGCACGAAGTTGTCAATGATATTCTTTGACAGATTCTACTAAAGCATCCCAACTAATGGAACCCAGACTTCAGATGTGAAGCTTTCCTTTTAACAATCTATGTTAGAATTATAGATAGCTGTTCTAGACTAGTTCTGAAATGGAATGGCAGTACAAAAGCTGTCATTTTAAACTGGAGATTTCACTTGCATGTGACATCCAAAACAATCCTCTCTAATACTGCCTATCATTCCAATATTCTATAATTTTTCAAGTATTAGAATAAACAAAGTTTCAGAAATATTCATCTCTGCAAACCCCAGTGAGAAAACCTCCATTAACACAATATACAACTAATGTACCACTAAACACCTCTATTTCATCATCACACTCAAATTTCTGTTCCTTAATAAGATCCTTTGATAGTGGTAACAGAAGAGGTGAGAGAAGCAGTTTCAACAAATAACAATAGCTGGCATCTACAAAAAATTTATACACTCTCAGCAAGTACTCAAGCTTCACTGAACCCACATTACTGACATCTACAAAAATAATAGGTTACTCTCAAGTAATTTTTGCTTTCTTGGACAAGCAAAGGGACACATCAGGCATAATCAACAATATTAAAGGATATTATCTCTTTTATGGTGATCAAAAAATGAAATCGACAATGTGCTTACATACTTAAAAGTCCTTAATGCTTCTTTCGACACATCAATGCACTAGACCTAGCCAACTAGAATGCAAATTTATTTTACTTTAGCATCATAATTGGATTATCTAATCTTGTTATTACAAACCTTCCTGCTTTTATGACACTAAATAACTTGCAATGCAGAACATAAAAACTATGTTACATAGATTCAAGGGAGAGTGTTGGATATGGATATATTTTCAACATGCCATGCTCAATCTTTTTCTATTTTTCTTTTCCATATATTTGGAGGATGATGCCCCCATATCAATGTCCAAATATGTGCCAGATACAGATACCTTAGGGAAAATGAAGAGTTCGATTAACATAACATAAATCAAAAAAGAACTTGCAATGCAGAACAATATGTAAATATAAAAACCATAATGCAAGAGTGTCAACTAAATTAAACCTTTCCCAATTTTACTGAAGAATTAGAGAGTTCTACAAACCTAAGTCATTTCCAGACTGTTTTATAAAGTAAGCAGATACTGCATTCAAAATCAAAACTAAATCATCGAGCCATTACTAATTATATGTGCTGATTCAACATGAACTTATAAAATAGATAAGAGATTCCCACTACCATTCAAGAACGCACTGCAGATGAAACTCGTGCTTGCAGCTAGTCACCTGTAAGTGACACAACAAACAAGGATCAAAAGATTGCACATCCACGTATCGAAGCCAAAATAAATTTCGGGGCATACATACAGTGAATGGATTGCTTTCACAAAATGCTTCAAGGCATATGCTACAGGCATCATCACAAGCATCCTGGATTCCACCTTCCACAAATGCCGCAGCAGAGGTTAAATGCGCCTCAGACTTGGTATCTTCCATGCCCTACAAATGCCAAACACCAAAGCATATATTTTCAATCTCAATCTCAATTTCATTTTTTTTTTAAAAACGAAACTAACGCAAGTCTTAGGTACAAAAGTGGAACCAAACCCACGCTGACCAACAAATAATTTCCACAACTTGATAACCATCAAAATAGTCCACATATGATCAACAGCAAGGATATAGACGCCACACAGATCAGATGTAAATGCCAGTTATTATAACATAAGATCAACAATATTAAGTCCTAGAAACTTCTAGGAAAGAAAACTACTAAAACAGAACCTCCAAAATTCAGAATAGATAAAAAAAATCCATACAAAAACAACTTTTTTCCAAAAAATCTTAAACTTTAACTCCAATTTCTCACGAACGAAACACTTCCAGAAGAAGCCGGAAACAAAATGAAAGGAACACTCAGAATTTACTTTACCTCCATTTTTGAGAGTTCAAAAGAAAATCACTTGATTATAAACCAAGTAGATCGATTGATAAAACAGGAGTTCTGAAAAAATAAGTTTGCTTTTCTCTGTTTGTAGATTGGCAAAACGCAATACTTTGAACTTGGGGTTTTGTTGTTGTTCTTCAAGAAAGAATCAGTGGAAGTAAGGAAAGACTTTTATTATAGTGTGAAAGTGAAGACTGAAGAGAGTGGAGTAAGAGAAGACTTTGGGCTAGGCAAAAGCAAACAAATTGCCTAAAGCTGGGTCCTCTGGAGTCTGTGGTTTCGCCACGCGGCATCATCACTGTACTATCTTTGAGATTTTGACGCTTCTTTTCGTTCTTTAATCATTCTGTCACTCCCACCTAATTAAATTTAGGTTAACTAAAACTTTTTTAATTGATAAAAAAGAAGACGATACTAGTAATTCGTGGAGGTATTGTAAATTAATTTGGTATCGTTTGCTTTGAGAGAAAATATTTATATTTATCCATCTATATTTATCTGTTAATTGATAAATTATAAAAAAATATTACTTTTACAAAATCATAAATACTATTTTAAAAATATTTTTGTTATTTTATATTTTATATTAAAAGTTTATAAAAATGTACATATTTTATTCAACATACTAATAGGAGAGCTTGAAATTCAATTAGTGGATTATTAATTATGAACTCAACTCGATACAATGTTTATTTAATGATCCAATCACAGGTTAAATTCTTATTTCGAGAGGTGAATTAAAAATAAATATTACAAACATCACAAATTAAGGCCAAAATTACTAAAAGATTTTTAGGGATGATTTGAATCTCAATTCAAAATGGCATCTTGTCATTGGTAAAAGTGCAGTAGTCTCAAGCCTTAAACCAGAGGCTTCAAATTAGCGTATTACCCCCAATAACTACACATATTTAGTTGTCTCGAATAAATGTAGCAATATCAACTCTTGATATCAAAGAAAAAAAAGGCTACATCATAGTTAATATTTAAAGTGACTTTTAAGGGGTAGAGGGTTCCATTTCATAAATGGTTCGACGGTTGATCAGACTCAAGAAAGAAGGGTTGTTGTGAGAAATTTTTTCCCTTAAAAAATGGCAATGTTTGCATGCCTCTTGAATCTCCTAACAAATATAAACAATAAATTTGAGTCCAAATACGAAATACCTAAGACATCATAATAATATTATCATTTTAGTCAATACCTCATTTGGTTTTTGTATCAATTTGTTACATAGTTTTTTTCACCCACATCGTAGGTGTGCTATACTTTAGTCGAGTTATATTTAATATTTTGATTAAATTGATATCATAATTTAACAGAATATCAAATTAGTTAAAAAATGATATTTTTTTAAAAGTAATAAATATAATTATAAGTGTGTTTTTGAAATTTTATATTTAATAATCTAGTTACTTCTAAAGGAGTTTGCTTTAAAGAATCTCGTATATTTCTAGAGGTACTTTAAAATTTTAGAATAATATTTTTTCATTTAGATTTTAAATGTTATTTTAATAATCTTATATTAATCTTACCCTTAAACCAAATTAAAATTAAGATAATTTCAATATCATCTCTTAGTTAGATAATTTAAAATTCTTGGAGGAATTTTTCTTTAATATTAATTATACCCTTCAAAATTTAAAATTTTACCCTGAAATTCATCCCCATAATCATGCATGCCATATAGTTATTTTTAAAGTTTATCTCTTTAATTAAAATATGCAATGTAATTATTCAGGATTGGGATTAAAAAAATGCAACTCATCCCATTATTTGTCCAACGAAATTAATTTACTCATTATCGTTCTTTTTCTTTTTAAAATTTTAACCAAATTAAAAATTAATAACTAAATTGTTGTTTTGTGAAAGAAAAAAATAACTTATTACGTATTGTTATCATATGTTGTATGCAACTTTTTAAATATTTTATTTTAATCATAAGCCAAGTCTTAGTTCTATTAGTATCGATATTGTTACCAGTACAAGAAGACGTGAATTTAAGTGTACTTAAACCTATTATCTTCTTATTTAAAAATTAGAGAAGAACTATGGATAATTTTAAACATTATTTTAGAACAAACAAATATGACAAAAATATATAACGAGATTAATATTAAAAAAAATCATAAAATTCAAATTTGATTTTATCATGTATTGACGAATATGAATTATATAAAAATAATAATAATCAAGACAAAGTCATAATTGATCTATATTTAATATATGAACACATTTTCTTTATGATCTAATTTCACACAATAACACAACCTTAATATTTGACCATTGTATTACAGATTGTTCATTATATTATCTTGTTTTTAAATTAACTAATTATTATAAATAAATTTTACATGATTAATTATTTATTAGTTGAGACAAAATTAATAATTTGATTTTTATCACTATTTATAATCAAAGACAATTTATAAAATATATATTTAAAATAATTTTATATTGAAATCTTACATTTTAACGTAAATTTACATAAAGCAAATGAATCAAATAATGTTATATTCCAATATAATCTTACATCATATTAATAAAACAATATCATATAATATTTTTCTTTACCTCTCATGAACCGGAAGTAATCTAAGACACCCAATCATTTTTTTCTCACTCAAAAAAAAAAAACATAATCTAGTATTCACGGTTCCTTAAAATTGATTGGAAAAAAAAATTTCAACGGGGTTGTCAAGTTGGAGCAAGTTGAACTCATCATAAACCTAATCGATATAAATATTTAAACAAATTTTCAATTCACTTTAATTCAAGTTAAAAGCAAAAAATAAAGCTTATAAATTCCACTCAACTATATCCCATATCTACAGTAGCTACTATAACAAATTGAACTCAATAGTCAATACAAACATGATATAATTAATAAATATGAAAATATTAGAATAAAATATTAATAAACATACACTATATTCCCATTTAAAGTTTTAGAATATTTAATATATATTTATATATTTGTGTTAATGACATAAAAATAGACTTAACTGCACCAGACAATTCCAAATTATTGATAAACTTTTAAATTGGTGTGTAAACTTTAAAAAATTTTAATGAATCCTAAAACTGAAGTATCATTAAAATCAGGTATTTTTATTAATATAATTGTCAATTTTGGTGTTAAATACCAATCTGGGTCTAAAGATTTAATTAGAGGAATACTTTAATTTAAGGATCCAATTGAAATTTTTTAAAATTTAAGGATCAATGTAAAATTTAGTTCATAATTTGAAAGTGTCTGGTGCAATTAACCCTAACAAATAAATGCGCATATACGCAATTTGCAATTTAATTAAATCACTAAAACAATTAGGGAAATAGGGAAAAAAATAAAATGAAAACCTTTTGATTTAATAAAATAGGAGTGCCGTTTTAGTTTGGTGTTTCTTCTCTTTGCGAAGGACTCCTCCAAAATCCAGCCCCACGAAACCGGTCCCACATTTTCTGTTCAAAGTCAACGGCTCTGGCGCAGGAATCATCATGATTATCAACGCCACAGTCACATGGCTCACCTTTCCCCATCATGTGGTCGAGTTCAGCTTCCAATTCCTCCCCTGTGGGCCTGCATTTAGTCGGGCCCAACATATCTTGTTGATTCTTCTTCTTCATCAGATGTCGCTTCTTCCATCTCAAAACCTTCTTGCAAAGCCTAGCGGGAATCTTATAAAAGGCCAAAACAAGCAGCTCTATGATACTACATGGACAACAGCAACACACCGCCGTGCACTCCGCGGCGGTGACACCCATTACTTCCCCGCATTTCTTCCCTTTCTTGGCCATCTTCGAGTCCTTCGATATCGAAAGCGCTGCTGTCCTCCGTTTCACCGGCGGTGCTTTCGTCAAGAGACGAGTCATCGTTGACCAAAAGGTATGTAATTATCCCTATGTCCTTTTACTCAACCAAAAAGAACGAAGAGAGAGAGAGACAAGCGTGAGTTTGAAAGACAAGAAACTATGCGAGAACCTAATTGTTGATTCATTTTGAAACGGGTTTCCAGATCAACGAAGAAAACACAGAGGAAAATCGCGGGGCATATGGTAGAGAAAAGGAAAATCCAACAAGAAAATTGAAGAGAATATTTTCTTTAAACAAAGCATACCGCTTAATTAAGCAAAGTGGACGTTTGATTTGATAGGAACCCTTTTTTTCTTTTTGTTACAACGAAATTATTTTGTTATTGACTATATTATTTCCGTTACTATAGCTATAGGTTTAACCATTATCTATGGCCAAAACAAAGTTTTACCATTATGAGTTAATAATGCAAATTTAATTTCCTTTAAATATACAATTGAAATTGAAATTGAAATTGAAATTATAAGATAAAATGAAAAATACTAATAATTTATTTTTGAAAAATTTTCAAAAAGTGTGCTTATTTTTTAATTTAAAAAATCAATATGTTAAATTCATTTTAACAGTATCAAAACTCAGAAGCTATTTTAACATTTAAGGTTTTAATTTTGATAGTGTTAGTATTTATGTTTAGATATGAAATGCATTCAACATATAATTTTTTAAGGAAAATAACAAAATAAAAAATATAGTCAAATTTAACAAGGATAGAACCCTTTCAGAATGATTTGCATATATACAATAAATTAGTAAAATCCACAATGCAAAATCATGAGAAAGAGAGATGAAAAGAATATTTCTTTCAGAGTAATTTGCATACAATAAACCACCGAGCAAAAGAATGAGCGACATGATTATAATTTCTACGTATCCAATAAAACGACTAGTGCTTAAACTGTTCCTTAAGCATTAAACAATCATTAACCAACGTTCCTAACTCAGATACATCATCCAAAGGACGTATCAAAACATTCACAACCACTTAACAAATGTATTAATATATTCGGTTTGTTCCATTTAAATGATTTTAGTTTTAATATAAAGTTAAATTTATTAAAATAAACCAACAATATAAAATTGAATGTTTTAACTTTAATGATTAAATATAACTCAAAAATAAAAAATTAACAAAAATACAACTCTTTTTAATTATTATATATTTAATGAAATATTTTTAATGAAATTAAAATTCTTCCTTATAAATTGAATAAACCTACTAAAAATAAATTTATAATGGCAATTAATATAATTATTTTTATTAACGTAAAAAAAATTCACATTGATATATACGTTATTAACGTAAAAAAATGGCAATTCATATATGTTATTATAGATAGACAGCAAATAGAAAGGTTTTCGTATATTATAAGATCTCAATAAAAGATTGTCATTTTCCCCATTTACGTGAGAGCTAGAATTTTGAAGTTTGAAAATGTCTTCAAACCCGTCGTGCTAAAACTGGGATTTTTTTTTTCTTTCACCTGAAAGGCTGGAAAACCGAGTCCAAGGATTTTATTTTTTTTAAAAGGGCTGATGGCATCCACGTGTTAGCTTCTGGGACGTCTAGAAGATGGACGGAATGAGTGTAGATTGGAGTAGTTTAGTTGTCATGTCATTTTCAATATTAATTATATTAATTTTCAGTCAAAAAAAAATTTCCCGGTTGACTTTTTATTTTCTTCATTATTGTGAATGCGTACCCTTTTCATATTCTCTTTAATATTGACTTTTTTTAAAGAGAAAAAATGGGAAGGGGTGAAAAGGTGGAAAATAAATTTTGAATAGGAGAGAAGAAAATGAAAGAGACGCAAATGAATGACGAGAAGCCAATAGATATTCGTTAGCCGAACCCGAAAACAGAAGGATCAGAAGACATATGTCATCAGAATGCTGTATTGTTACAGAGAAAAACCTGAAACAGATAAGGATCAGAAATATGTCCTCAGAATGCTGATATAGTGATATTTTTGCAGAGAAATGGAAGCCAGTTTGATATCAGGAATCAGGATCGTGGCTTTCAATCTCCTCTGAGAGAAACACTGACCACTCTTTCATCGATACAACACGGAATCCACTGAGCGTTCACATTTGAAAGAAATCTCGACCACCCCTTTCATCGATACAACACAAAACACCGTTTTTTAATCGTGAGAACGTGTTGCTCCAAATTACTGCCCTTACCACCTTGCAACCCGAGAAGCATGATATAGTCTCTAAAGTTGAACTTCCATGGCGATTCACGTTCAAAATGGAGATTGAGATAATTCAATCTACCGATAAAACCCAACCGGTGAAGAACCACTGCTAAGATGAGCATGCATAGTGCTAGGATCATACCGGGTTTTCCAAGCAACCAGTTCTTTGCCTTCTTTGCACCTTCTACTCCTTTCTGGATCCTATCTGCCCAGCGCATCTGGAACAAGATAGTGAAGGGGGAATGTTATAATTTAGTGGCAAAAGCGGTTAACATTCTGATAAAGAAACGCCCACCACAACTGGCTCAATAAGAGACAACTTAGAGGAGGAGGATAAATGGTAAGGATGAAGTTGAAGCAATGTGTAGACAAAACCACACTATTCAACTATAATAATTTGAGATAAAGATTGAAACATTTATACTGATAAATGGTTTAACAATTATATAAACCATGTTCTAAATAGCCAAAAATTTTAAAACAGGGTACCGAAACAAGTACCTTTCTATCCAATTCCTCGGGTGATAAAGATGCCATAGCTTGTTGTGCATTGGCATCTTCACGAGAAAGCTTCAATCCAAATTGTTCACCCATGTTTTCCATTATGTCTGGGCTCATGTTTTTCATCATTGATGCAAACATCTGCCAATTTATAACAAAACCTTAAAAGCCACGAACTTGGGGCAACTTAAGCTCTAATCATGAAGAGACACTTGCAATTGAGAAGGACAACATTCTTCGTCATACCTGCAGCATCGCTGGATCTTTCATTTGGTTTCTCATCTGTTCTTGTAAATCAGCAGTTGATGTAGGCAAATTCGACTGAGAACATTGGATTCGGAAAACGACTAGAAGAACTGGTTTCACCAAAACCATTATTCCCATTGGAGACAGATGCCGTCTGAAATTCTGGATATTTTACCTCAGCATCTGAATCCAGTCTGCTACTCTTTACAGCTGTTGATGTGGAAATAGAGTCATTCCCTTCCAAAGAGGCTGCTGCTTCAAACATTTTCTGAAGCTCCTCTGGAGGCATCTTGGTCATCATATCAGTTGCAGAATTAAGCATGTCAGGTGTTACATTGGGATGAACTGATCCAGGTCCAAATCCAATTGAACCATTTTTTGTAGCTGTTCAGGTGACATTTTGCCGATCATATTTGTAGCAGTCTTAAACAAGTCTGGTGACACCTCTCCAACTTTACCGCCACTCAAAGCAGAAAGGGTATAAGGATCAGCATTAGAAATGAATTTCTAAAACGATCAGCTAATACAAGGGGAAACGGGAGAATTGTCAATTTTGGGACCTACTAAATTAATAATAGAGCACAAAAAATTGATTCAGCACAGACCACAAACTTTTAGTTCTACAAGTTCTACTTCTAGCAACAGTAACCTTTTTAAGTTCATAATCTCATTATCCACCATGGACATGCATCAAAGCGAATTGTAATTATTTGCATACTATAAGGTGATAATATAAATTAATGCCGCTAAGATTTAAAGCTAAAACAACGAGAAATAAAGAGAGCAGAAACCGTAAAGGATCTTCAAGTATCAAAGTTCACATCATTTTTTATATATTCGACAGCATAGATGACATAATATGGCATTACCAGATTAAGTAATTGACCACCAAACAAACAATTGTCAAAATCATAACAAACCGAAGGGCTTCTGGATCATTTTTTAGAGCCTCCAGGCACACAGAATTGGCTGTCAATGTCCCAAACGTTTTTCCCACTCTCATTCTTTAGATAATCCAGTACTTTCTCGTGGTTGTTTCGATGAATACTTGGTAAATGAAGTTTGGCGATTAGCTGAAGAGGTGCTTGCAGCTTCTTCAGTTATTTCTTCAATTGCCACACCTGTGAAATAACGAGCAAATAGAAGTGTAAGCATTAAAGACACAGACACAGACACAGACACATACATATACATATTATATATATGTGAGAGAGAATATCCATAAGAAAATGCAAAATATAGGATGTTAAATTTACCTTGAGGTGCCTGATGACTGCCTTCTCTAGCCAATCTTTCCTCAGCATCCCTACATTAACAATTGACATCACTAACTACCACGGCGCATTCAAACAAAAAGTGACTTATCAGCAATTTTATGAATAATGGTTAATAACTAAACTACATACCATAAAAGAAAAGAGAAAAATAAACGACAATTACAAAATGCACCTAACGTGTCCCAGCCAATAATAATCATGACATGTGTTGGTGCATAACTACTTCAAAGGTGAATGCACCTGACTACAACTTATCCCGTGTTTCCACAATCTTAACTCAAATAAATCATACCTCAATACATCAGCAACTGTTTCATCACCAGGGTAAACTTCATGTGCCTTGCTCAAATCCGAGATGGCATCCTAATAAATTGCAGAAAGTTATAAAGCAAACACATGTGCAGATTATTCCAGAATTTGAAAATGCATGCTTGACCTATATGCATATAAAACCCACTTCTAGTTGGCCCAGTTCTTTGTATGCTTGACCTCTTCGGTAAAGAGCTTTGACATTCTTTCCATCATCTGACAAAACCAGAAATAAAAATTGGTAAGTTCAGCTAGATAGAAGATGGAAGACGCAAACTATTATATACTAAATATACAAAGAACATCTATCTGTTTATTTAATTAGTAGCCTAGTCTAGTGACATTAAAGAGTGTTTTTTTTTCATATTATATTGGGATGAGGATAATAACTTGAGAATATAATTTATGATAAAACCTATAGTACTGTACCATGAAATAAAGGAAAAACTGGAATCTTCGTACCTCAGAGCCTTCTTTCATACATTTATCATATTGCCTTGTTTTCAAGTATCAGGACATCAGATTAAGAGAGCATGCCAATAAAAGTGTTCTTCCATGGGAGGAAGGAATTCCTTTAAGGTTTTTCTTTGCCTAATATTGTGGAAGAGGAAATGAAGATTTTAATTAATGACAATAAAATACAAATAAGCTGAGATAAATTTTAAGAAAAAAATGAAATATAAATCGCTGGCTTACAAGCAAATATTTCTCAGAGGCATCATCAAACCTCCCCTGCTTATGAAGCTCATTCCCCTAGAAAACATATAGATATACTCGCATGTCTGATGCTAGTTAATAAGAGAAAAGAGTAAATAAACCAGAAATATGACAGGGTGAACCATAAATTAAAGTTATAAGACATTGTTTCCGTTCTTCTGTTATTTGAAAATAATTCCATGGTGAAAAAGTCTTCTCAAGATTCAATGTGTAAAGTTAGTAATAATAATACCATTAGTTTTTGGAAACTGATTAACAGAACGAAAGCCATGCACTCAAGCAGCAATTGAGGAAATCATATTTTATTCGATCACAAGTTGCACCCCTAGCACTGAATTGCCTCCACATTTGAGTCATAATTGAATAGTATCCATACACAAATGATGTCTGGTTTCTTCACATACACCTCACATTCATATATTTGACTAACATATTTAAGTTATGCAAATGCAACCCAATGATCATGTAAACCCGACAGTATGATATTATCTCATCAAAGGTTTTACAATGTATCCAGTTCTGTAAAACTTCTAAAAGAAAGAGTATCGCAACTTCTTTCAGCATCAAGGCTCCTACTGCGTTCTCTCTTTGTTTAAGAATGTGGAGAAAAAATCTCTTTCATGATGGACATATATTTTATCTGAGCGATTGAAAATCAACAGCAATGATGTGATTTTAGATGGTAATAAAACACCTGGTTCTTCAACATCTGAGCTGCACTTAATTCATAACTGATCTGAGCAACAGCATGGGTACGCATGGGAGCTATCTCTTCAGGCAATGCATAGTCATTTTCTCACCAATTTCCGCCATCTCCTCTGGTCGAGTGTGCTTTAACTGTTCTGCAGCAAGTCTCATGGTCTTCATGCTTTCTGAGGCCATTCTCATCAGATTAGGATTAGACATCATCTGCATTGCGCCAACGCCATTAAATCCACAATAAAACAACTACTAATGTTTAATGTTGGTTGTTAAAAAAATACTCAAGAACTTTCAATTTCAGTTATTTCAACGAGTGAACCAGTTCAGCTAAAACCTACTACTCACAACTAAACCTAGCAAATTATGGATAAATTAAATTTATTTCAAAGTCATAAGAAATTCAGATATATTACCACACTAATTGTGCACCAGAAAAGAAAGAAAGAAAAACTATTTCCATGAAAAAAGGGTCACTAACGTAAAAAAAAAATAAAAATCCTACACGGGTTTAGTAAATTCTAAAAAAAACACAACAATTCGCAACTGCAAAAGGCATTAAATTTATTCAGGCCTCAATCCGCCTCAATTAAACCCGTATCTGACACCTTGTATATGAGTTTAGTTATAGTTAATTGTATAAATTTAACGGTTGATATAGTTGTTAATTGTATAAATTTAACGGTTGATATAGTTGTATTTTAAAAAAAAATTATTTTATTAAGAAATTTTAATATAATATGAATTTTGATATTATTTATAATAATATTGGAAATTTTATATATTTATATTCCAATAAGTTATATTTTTTATAAAGTTTATTTTATTAATATTTTGATATAGTTATATTTTCTCGTATTCTATTTATTAATTCTCTTCGTTATAGGATAACATGGAAAGACCATATAAAGCTTTTGGAGCAAAAAAGGAAAAGATTAATTGGATAATGGTAGAGTGAAAGGAAATTGGAAGGATAAAAAATTGAAAGTATAAAAAATTAAAAACTATGGATAACATAAATTTTGTTTCTAGAGAGAAAAAAAAAAGGAAAATGAAAAGAAAGAAAATAAAATATTTAAAAAATACATAATTTTAAATTAATATATACGTCTTCCTCCTCATCCTATTTTAACAAGATTAATTTTATACATTAAAATAAAAAATAATCATTCCTCTTATTTTCTTTTCTCACACATTTTCTTTCCAATAAAGCATATTTTAAAATTTATTTTCTTTCCACTTTCACTCCCTCCTTTCATCCATTCATTTTTTAATCTAACCAAGCACACATTACGGTGAAGCTCATAGATGGCAGCATAATTTCAAATCCTGTAGTTCTTCAATTTTAAGATGTCCTAGCCATCTTTTATTTTGGTTTTTCTTTTGTTCTATAAGAACCATCAATGTCTTCAGAATACCCTTAGAAAGGGAATAGCAATTAGTATATAATTAAAATACAAACAAGTACATCAACGAGATGGAATAGTTAATTACACCAGAAATTGCACGCATATTTCACAGGATTTTGAGTTGTGAATTAATGTGGAAAATATCAGGAGCCTGTTAAAAACAAGGATTTAACAGACACTTCAATGTTCCGATTCTAACAAACTCTTAGCCTCCTCGAAAGTTGCCCAAACACTTTGTAATTCTGCTCCCAGTTTTTCGGATAACAAACCTGAATGAGACAACCATTGCTCTACCTTCTTGCCAGATGTGGCTCTCATTATTTGTAGCTGTTCTAATCTCCTTGACTCAAGCTTCAATTCTTCATCAATGGCCTTCATCTCCGCTTCTGTCAGATCCACATAAAAATACTCTGCTGGTATTCCAAGATCAAGTTATCGATTTCAGCTTTCCCATTCTCTGCAATTTCGAGGAGGGTATTTTTCTCTTGGATTGCACTTTCCATGGCAAACTTCAATTCCTCCACTGACTTTGATCCTTTCTGTATTTCCATTGAAACACCTTCCATGTCTTTTTCTACCTTCATCAGTTTCTTGTTCAAATCCTGGAATCTCATTTTAATGGCTGCCAAGCTTTCACGTGATGACTTGATCTCATTTTGGAGCTTGCTTTTCTCTTCTTCAGTCTTCAGTAACTCAGTAGCTTTGCCACCTAAACATAAGTTTCTCTGGGAGGGGTCAACTTTATCCAAGTTATCAATGGCAAATAAAACCTTGTCATTCTCTTGTCTATTACTTTCTTCCTCAAGTTTTGATTTCAACAACACAATGTTGCTCCTTGTTGCGGATTCAGATTCCCGTATCTTACTCAACAACACCTCGATTTCCGCCTTTGACTTCTTAAGATTGGCTAGTTCGTCTTTCTTGTTATCCAAGTATGACAATGAGGCATTTAATCTCATCCTTGCTCGAGCTTCTCGCTGTTCGAAGTAAGCAACCGAAGAAGAAAAGTTTGAAAGAGAGTATTTGAGTGCTGATAACTTGCTGTCAGTTAAAGCTTTTCTTTCTTTTGTTTCTGAAGAAATGATTGCAACAGATTCAAGGTGTCGTTGTTTCTCCTCTATCCCACTTTCTGTTACTTCTATTTCTCTGGAAAGGTTATCAATCTCACAGAATGATTTCTCAAGGGAACAAAATTCGTTAACTGTCTTGGCGGAATATGAAAGCTTTTCAAGTGCCTGTTTCAGAATTGCTCTTGCAGAATTTAAATCTTCTGACAACTTTGCAGCAGTAGTATCTTGGTCTATTTCCATGTAATTCCCTGCTTCTGATTGAAGATCGGAATGCACATCTTTGACACTTGAGATCACTTCAATAGCACCAAGCATATTCAACTCTAGACTTTCACCTGCATCCTGCTTAAGTGAGCAAAGGGGAGCAGTTCCACCCTCTAAATCCTTTGAGTCAAATTGGACATGAGGTTTATCCAAGCTGTCTTCCCCTCCATCAAATTCAACTAGCTTTTCAGGGCATTCGAATTCTCTAGGCTCCATTCTGTTTGGAGTTCCTGAAGAAGAAAACATTCTTTTGAACTCATCTCTCTCCTGCATTGCCCTTTCATACAAACCCATCAATTTTTCATTTTCTTCATGCATTTCCGTTAGCTGTTGCTCGAGGTTATCAACAACTTTCTTCAACTCGACCTGTTTTTCTTCACAATTTTCATGTAAAGCAGCATCAGTGTGGTCCGTAGTGTCATTTTCATTAATTTCACCTTCATTTGAACCTTTATAATTTCTTTCAGCAGCATTCTGTTCATATAATTCAAGGAGCTGCTTGTTATCCTCAACATAGCTCTTAAGCTTTGATCGTAATTCTTCGTTCTCTTGAGATAACTTAAATGCTCTCTCATGAGCTTCAGCTTCTCTCTGACTTGCAGCTGCTATGGCATCAACCATTGTTTTAAGCTCCAGTTGGTCATTAAGTTTGATAGTTGGCACATCTGCTGGTGATGAACGAACCACTGTTTGCTGTACTGCTTCTTTCTCCAATCTTGAAGACCGTTCTTCTTCAAGCTTGTTAAGTAGCTCACTGACATACCTGCAATATTGATAATTATTTTGATGGTAAAGCATATCAATATATGATACTGCATGACTGTTTCTTCGAATTGTACATCTCTTAAGCTATGACATACCTCTCTAACTCTTCCTTCTCATCAAGACAAAATTCAAGTTTTTTCTGGAGTACATCCATTTCCGCCTTGTTGTGAATTGCCTGTTAAACAAACATTTATCGATCACATGAAATCCATCTTTTACCAAAAGAACAGCTTCAAAGAAATAGTTCATCCAGGTATAGCTACCTGCATTCTAAGGAATTCGTTTTCCTCCTTAAGGTTAGAGCCCCAAGCTGAATCCTGCTCCTGTTTTCAGTATATCAAAATTTCTTTTTCAGGCAAGAAATATGTAATAATAGATATTTTGTGGAAGAAGACCCATTGCAGAAGATAATAGGTTTTTTTTTTCTGTTCAAATTCAGACATCCTATTTGCTGCCATAATCTTATGTCTCACAAGCCTCTTGCCACTAGGTCAAGAGATTATTGGCAATTTCAAAGATTACATTACTTAGAAATATGTAAAGTTAAGAATCTTTACTCCAAGTGGACAAAAAAATTTGTCAAAAGATGTAGGATTATTTAAAAGTTAAGAATCTAGCTCACAGTTGTATTCATTCAGGTTATAGTGAATTGCAAACAGTTTCCAAGATTACAAGACACATAATGCAAACATATCTTTTGTAGTTTATGCATAAGAGAATAACCACACTAAGATCCTGGAAGACTTAACCAACCTGACTAGAGATCAGTTCATTAAGATCATCATTAACTCCTGACCCTTTAGATTTTGTTTTCTGCATTGCACAAACATTAACCAAGATTTAGAAGATTTTCTTCACAAAATTTAAAATCATCAAAATTTAGGTCATGACAAAGCTTAGAAAGAACCTCATTCATTAAGGAGTCTGACTCATGCATAAGTTTCCAATCTAGTGCCTCTAGCAACTGCATAATAGTGACTGGAGTAAGCAACGTTTGCACTAAAGACAATATCAACCATGAATTTAGACACTAGAAGAATATTCAAAGAATTTCTTTTTGCACCTTATTGTGTAATGCCTTGATCTGTTCATTCATCATCTCCACTTGGCCTTCATCACAAACGGACTTCAATCTGTGAGTAGCAACAAACATCAGAGACATAATAATATTAGTGTTTGTTTATTCCTGCTCATGCAAAGAAGAAAAATAACATGTAAATAAGCCAAAAGAAGCAAACACTGAAAATTAAATGCAATTATGTAAGAAGTTTTTTATAAACACTTTAGAGAATTGGTTCTTTCAGCATTTACCAATTTATCCTGGCTTGAAGCATTGACTTTTTGGTAGGAAAGATACTGCAGCTTGAAAATAAGTAAATGCTAAGATTTAAACTAGACCTTACTGAATGCAGTACTCTTAAGATGGTTGCATGAACCAATTAAGCACCAGGCTCAAAGCACTGATTCATGACAACAACTAGTTTAGTATTTACAACTGAATATAGTTCTCAAACTTATAGCAAGTAAAAAAAAAAGGCAAATGGATAACGATTAAAGAGTGAAATGGAGAACCCCGAGGACCAGGTGCAAACATACCTCCTAATCTCTTCCTTCAGTCGCAAATTCTCCAGTGCAAATCTAGTGACTTCTTGGTTGCGATCAACTTGAGCTCGTAAAACCTCAATTTCCTTCAAATATTCTTCCTTCTCTTTTAGTAGGTGTGCCTCAGCAGATATCTTTCCAGAAGCAACAGCCTCCAGCCTCTTAATTCCTGCTTCTCGAAACCTTAACCTCATTTTCAAACTTTGGATCTCATCTTCTCTTTGTTTTGCCTATCAACAAAGACAGCACAAAGTAAACAAAATTTACTTCTAGTTTTACGTAATACTCTAGAGTTCAAATCTCACGGAATCCCTTTATATACTAAAATTTTAAGCATGTCATATTTCTTAAGATTTAAGAACCAAACCTCAAAAAATATTGTTAACTTTGGATCTCTTCTCTTTATTTTGCCTATCAAAAGTCCAACACAAAGTAACAAATTTTACTTCTAATAACTTATCACATTACGCAATACTCCAGACTTAGATGCTAAGAACAAATCTCACAGAATTCCTTTATAATTTATATAATCAAAATTTTAAGCATGTCCTATTCCTTAAGTTAACTCCCAAACTTTCAAAAATTATTGTTAACTTAAACTTTGCAGCCCCAAAGACTGAAACATATAAAATAAAGAAAAGGTACTTCTTTCAAGGCATAGGACATACCAACTGCATAGCTGCCTGGTTTTCAGCAGTCAGTGCTTGTAAAGCGGCTTCTTTCTCCCTTTCCCTCTTGAAGGCCCCAACAAGAGCAACTTCATAATCTTTTTTCTGGATTACAAAATCATAATAAGCAGAAAAAGAAAATAGTTTAACAACAGCTCTAGATTGGGTGTTTCCTCAACAAAGCAAGATTTCTGCATACCTGAGACATCCTTTTATCAGATGTAAGTGGACTGAATGATCCAGGAGGGCATTCCCATTTAAAGGGCCCAGGTGATGCTGGAATGCTTGATGCCAAGTTATCATTATCCAGATTTTCACTTTTGCCATTAACAAAAGCTCGTAGACGAGATACTTCTTTCTGAAAAAACAGAATTTTGGATAATAAGGATAACTAGAAACCTGAAAGAATATGAGAACCATGCAAATGAAATAAATAAAATGAATCATTTAAACTTTGGCATGACTTCAGCTCACAAAAACAGAAGATTCTGCTTGCTGCTTGAAATTTTGTAAATTAACATTTATTATTTCTACCTTTATTTTTCAGTTAAGATAAAGCAAAACATAATACTCACAATACAATTACTGCTTGCTCAATAAAAAGGAGATTCAGCAGAGAAGTATAGTGAAACTCATATTGATAAATAGAAACTGAGCGAACCGCCTACTATTACAGTATTACAATAACTTTAAAGGTACTTTCAAATATGATCGTAAGTTTAACAATATTATACCTTCAGCTGTTGAATTTGCAGTCTCATAGCAACAACATCTCCAGATGCATCTTCATTTACCACTGCCTACAATACATTAGTTCAAATCTTTCAATAAATATGACATCCAAAATTTAAAAACTATATACATTAACTAGAATTTGGCTAACTGATTAAGAGGCTAAAAGAAATAATTTTTTTAACAAAAAGTTGTATTTTTCAATATATATATACATGAAAAAAACTTGGTATCACTCGACCTTTTTTAACTAAATGGGTTCCACAACACAAAACTCTCATTATTAGTATACAAGTACAGATTATGTAGTCTAAACAGGCTCAAAGGCTAGCATCAGTTCCTGTTGGGAACAGAAAATAAAACAGAGGATTTCAGGAAATCACATGAATGACGAGTAAGCCATGCATTGTATTAAAAGTAGCTAAGCAAAGATCTCATACATTGTTCTTAATAAATTTAGCCCTCTGTGCAAACTTCAATGTACTTAGTGTCTCCAAAGAACAACTGCAGAAAATGCCCAAAAGAAGAAACGGAAAATTTGTCATTTACTATTATGCATTTAAGATTCAGCTCATTGTGAAAACTGTAGAAAAAAATTGGATTCACACACGTAAATGGAATTTAAAATTGAAGTTTAAATCAACTAACTAGTGCAAAAACACAAAAAATATATTCCACTAACCAATTAGCTGGACTAATATTTGCAATTATGGTTGTTTTTGCATTCCCTCCTAGAGAATCCTGGAAAGAAAATAGCAAGACATTATTTTCAGTTGCATAGCAGATCCAGAACACTAAACATTCTCAATAGAAGCATACATACAACAAAAACTGTTTATAGATTAAATGTATAATAGCTGCCCTGCTTCAAAAAGTTCATAAAAATACCTGAAGCAAAAAAGTGAGCTTTGAATCTCTATAAGGAACATGAAGAGACTTCCCATTGGAAATATTTACAAGGTTCATTATCACAAGTCTGCAAATGTAAAATTGTTTGTTATAGACTGGTAGAATGAAAAACAAATAACCATAATCTGATATTATAAATTTTACACTTTAGAGCTACGATAAGTTACCCCAATGTTGAAAGAGACTTGTTAATATTAGTAGCCTCCTTGAGGCGTTCACCTTCGGCCCCAGAACTCTTCTGCCTGTCATGAGCAACTTATAAATGATATATTCAAAAGAAACTACGAGAAGAAGTGTTATGTTTTTCACACTTAGACATGTTCTGTACCTTTCTGAGCCTGCTAAATCAACAAGATTAAGTCGGGCAAAACGGTGGTGAGTTACACCTTGAGACTCCCACTGATATTAAACACTTAGTTAGAATATTCTAGTTTCAAGGTAAAGACAACCCATGAAAGAGAAAGAACTAATGATTTTATAGAAACTCTTCAATTAAAAGGTCACACACCTTACTTTCAATTATGCATGTAAATACACTGTGAGAACGACTACTTGCACGATTCATGTTAGTGGTAGCCACCTTTCTATTTGCTGCACCCTGAAATATTTTATAAAGCTTTAGGTGAATAATAAGTAAAGAGAAAACATAAAAAGACTATTTAAAAAATAAAAAGAATTCTTATACATTCAAAATAAACTCTAGAAACACCTTATTAACTCTAGCTAAGAATTTTTTAAACGTGAACGTCTAAACCTAGATGTGCTTATGGTACAAGTAACTTTTAAGAGTCAGTACTTGAATGAGCTGTTGAATCACATCCCGTGCACTTGTAACTTCTATCTCCTTAAGATTCTCAACATGAACACCTTTTTTCATATCTTCTCTTATCTGCAACGTAAACACCGAAGAGGAGTCAATTTCTTCAGTTTAGAGGGAAAAACTTGTATTTCAAACTGAGTTGTAATAGACATTATGTAGGTAATTTTACCTGTAAATTGGTTGATGATGGATCTAAAAGATCAAGGATTTGTTCATTATAGATTTCCAGAAACGAGCATTTACAAGTAAATCTTAATTTCTCATCTTTACGAGTGTCTTTCTCCTGATATATCACAGAAGTATGGTATGAGATAACTTGATAACAAAAAGCAAGTGATTTATAAAATAATGAAACATGGTATAGAAGACTGTAAACTCCTAGCTGAGAGAAGCAACTATGTATTAGTTTTTCATAGAAACTTCAGTAGTTGCTTTGCTTACACAAATTCATTCTATCCAAAGAAAGTATTCTAATTCATTCCATCATTTGGCACAAAAATGCAGTTCAGATATTACAATATTAAACATTTAAATATATAATTAAAACTAGTCAATAAAGCCACAATATTTAATCAACAATGATTTCCAACACTCAACATGCAAAACTAATCCTTATCTCCATCCCTCAATCATAAATGCGCAGACCGTCTAATTGTCTAAATGATCATAAAAGAGAATTTATTTTGCACAAGTAAAATTACATCAATCCAATCACAGCTTGCCAAAGTACACCATACCTTTTGTATTCTTGTAAATAAGTATTCAAACACCCTAGGTGTCATCCCACAATTGACACTATGCCTACGAGTGCCTCCTTCGATGTCTCCGAGCATTGTGTGAGTCTTCCCACTTCCAGTCTATAATAGAAAGTTTAAGTTGGAGCCAGTACCAAAACAAGAACCGAATAAAATAAATAAATCCAGACGTCAATAAGTGGAAAATTAACCAATTCATGGAAATAATAGAAAAAATTTTACTCAAAGTGATTAAAACTTGGAAGCTCACTTGGCCATATGCAAACATGCAACTGTTGTAACCTCCCATGCAATTTTCCACCATGGGCAATCCAGCTACTTTGAACAGACCCTCCTTTAAAATCACTTAAATGTCATAATTTAGCAATAACATAGGTCTAAACATAAAAGACTAATTTTTTTTAAGAAAAGGCATACCTGGCTAACATGTTCATCAGCAACAAGATCAAATGTAAAACGAGATTCTGGATGCCCCGTCCAAGTAATTGTCTGACAACTTTCTTGCCTAACACACTTGCTGTTGCCTTGTAGTGAAATTTCAGAACTACTAAGGGGACGAATTCTGATGATAACCTAATTTATTTTTCAAAAAAAACAAAAATTTGGTCCAATTAGCTTAACTTCTATTTATTTTCACTAGCCTGTGCCATTGTTTGGGTATCTATTTAGCTACTTGCCAACTTTTTTTTTTTTAATCCAAGAACATAAATCCCTGTTAGATAAGGGAAAAAATGACATAAAGGGAGGTCCTAACTGAATGAATTGAGGTTGAGTGAAAGCCATTCACTTGAGAACAATTCGGTGATTGGAACTTGATCTGGGATTGGGATCTAAGGGCACTGAGAACCTACTGTATAGTAGTAGGTTGAAAAGCAGTCCTCATAAGAAACGTACAGGGAAAAAAAGGCACACCCTATTCAAGGCTGGTCACTCCTTGCGCTCTCTAGCCTGATTGATCCACTACACACTAAGAACCAAGTCCAACTAAATAAGTTTAAAAGAATGGAAAATAAAAATACGTTTTAACAATTGAAGAGTACTCCAGAATTGCAATCTTCTTTCACAAACCACAGACTAGCAATAGTTAAAAAGAGCGGAAAATTATGTTTTGGCTATTCTTTTTTCTTTCTTTTTTACTTTTGTTAAGAAAATTAAAGGTAAGATTTAAACATTTCAACACACCTGCACATTGTGGTCCTTCCAAAAAGAAGGGTCTTCACGGAACTCAAAGCTCTGTGACTGCGGTGCTGGTTCAGTACTTTCAGTCAAACCATCTTCCCACTCACGGATGCTCCGAATTGCAGAGGTGGAGGCAGTGAAATTGCTGGAATTATCCCTCACCGCCGATTTCACTAGAAGATCCGGCGGGCTACGTACCGACAACAAGGAGGCCGACTCGGAGGAAGAGGTCCGGTTATGGAAGCCGAAACGGCTCTTGATCGCGCTCGCCGTGTCAGAAATGAACGGCATTTTGAAAGGGAAGCTTCGTTTTCAAGTGAAAGTGAAGTGTTTATTTGTTTTCTTTTTGGCTGAAAGTGTTTAGGGTTTGGGGGAGAGAGTGAGAGAGATCTGAGGGTGTTGAGGAAGAACGTTGGAGAGAGAGTAAATAAAGTGAGATTTTGAAATGATTTTTGTTGAGGAAAAACGAATAGAAGGAGAATTTCTGATCGGATGGTGGATAGAGGTTGGAATGGACGGTGAAGATGAGGATATGCTTTTTGAAATTATGAACCGTTGGGGGAATGGTTGAAATTTTTGAACTGCGATTTCTGGAGCCACTTTTTTATTTTATTTCATCAGCGCGTGATTTTTTTATTTCTTCAAAGTGCTGCTTTGGAAAAATACAATAAAATATTAAGGTTATCATGTATGTAGGTGCAGAGTCAGACTGATTGATTATTTAAAAACGGGTAAGTCATCACCCAAATTGAGCATGGAAAATAAAAATTTTGCAATATTCACTTACTGTTAAGTTATTATTACATACATTCATTTTAATAGTTAATTTTTAGTAAGTTTTCATTTTGATTATTTATTTTATTTTTAATTTTCTTTATTTTTTAAATAAATTACCTAGTTTATCATTCAACTTCTAAGATACTTTTATTTGGCTACCTAAAATAAAATCATTATAATTTCATGACCAACTTTTAAGGCATTTTCATTTTAGTAAGTCAAATATAAGCCATATAATATTTACAATATCATTTTAGTCACCAAATTTTTTTTTTGTAAATATTGATCTAAGTAAAAAAAATTAAATATTAAAGTAAAATGACAGTAGAATCTAAAATAATGCATTAAAAATGTCACATTGTACTTGTTGACCTTATTGCTGAAAGTTTAATTTTTTTTTCCTATATTAAAAATTTTAATTCCAAAACATCAAAATCAATTAAATTGAAAACCTTTTATCCTTTTATAGGGTCTCCAATTTGTTATTATAAAATTAAAATTAATTAATTTACTCTCCTAAAATATAAAATAAATTTGAATTTTTGAATTTTTTTATCAAATAATTTTTAGTTTTTGAAAAAAAAATTATTTCTTAGTGACGTGACACTACCACATTAGTTTTTGACAATGATGTGACACAGTTAACGGCCACATAAGTATTGTCATTAAATATTAACAGTCAATGTTAGTCAAAGGAACTATTGTTAATTCAAAAACTCAGTTGGATGTAAAAAGTTCAGAAGGACTTAATTGATTATTTTGAAAAAAATTCGAAAGCTTATAAATAAGCCTTATTATTTTGAGCTGAATATCAACATCTCAAGCCCCAGAGTCATATAGCTCATTCTCTAACCCCCCATCCCTTGTTTACAGGCTCCTTTTGTATCATAAAGAATATACAAGCATGTAAAATGATTTGATATTAAGGGAAATTAACATTGTTAACATGATTCAGCAGATTGGAGTGACTTCCATGTAAACGTAGTTTGTCTCATGACATCTTCACAAGAACGATAATACGGAATACAAGTACAAAATATTGCAGAATGTGAGATCTGTTCGCAATAAACAAGATATAACATCCTACTGCAGTCCATATTTCATATAAATACTTGGTGGGCTGATCAGCTATCAGAGACTGAAGATTCAGAAGCACCAAAACTGATTTTGAAATCGAAGGAAATGCAAGTTAACTGTTTAATTCCCGCACCTGATAATGTCATCTTAAGTTTGTAGGAACCCTGCAAAATAAAAAGGAAAGATAATTACCTATTTATGTCAATTGTAATATAACAGGTTGGTGAACAAAGCCTAAAAGAATCTAATTAGGATCTCAGAAGTTTGAAACCCATATGATCTGTTTTCACTTCCCACCGGAGTTCTTTTGGGATAGAACCACAAAGGCAGCTAAATGGAGCTAATACATAAGTGCTACAAAGGATAAACCTCTGGATTCTGGTCTCTATTGACAGTTTAAGTATGTAACCAAGTATAATAATAAAAAAGTAATCAACCAAGTGGAGTACATCTTCCATATGAAAACTAGATAGAGGGAGAAATTATCAAATTCACTACATTCTGAAATCTAACAAAAATCCCAGGTGAAAACAAGCTCTAAAGAAAACCAATTAAGAAAGATTAATCAATGGAATGATAGCAAACCAGTTTGCAGAATACAAGAAAAAAGGAGCTGAAACAGTCCATTCATAACTGCAGTGAGAGACGGACTTGGTTATAAGTTCATCAGCTTGTGTGCAAGACAAGGTCCTTGGCTTGAACAAAGGCGTTGGAGTTCTACTTTTAAAGAGAAACGACAGCCAGTAGGTGGAATACAAAAATCCCTTGAAATATTCATTACACTAATACTTAAAACGTGAAACAGATCACTAAAAATTTTAAAAATACAAGTTCAAGTTACTTCTTCCTTGAGAAATTTTCCCACTAACTCCAGATTGTTTACTTTTGTTCAGATTACTCTTTATATTGCTTCCTAAAGCTTTGCTAATGGTTGGAGCACATCACATTTATTGATTAACCAAGAGTGGCATGAAAGTAACACTGAACATCTTACTATGAATGATAAATTGGAAAGATCAAAAAGCACATCAGGCATGGATGAGTTTCAGATTTCTGATCCCACGTTAATGTTTTGAAATACAATGCATGTCAGGTTAACAGATCAGGAGCAGGAAGACGGCATCATAAAAGGCCAAGTGGAAAACAACTCATAAGCTATCAGTTTAAGGCTTCTCAGAGAGGATACTGCCCAAAAGAGAAATGAGACCTCAGGAAACAGGATATCATTGATTTAAGGTCTCTAAGCTCATCGTTCACTAAAGAAGTGCATATCAAACAGGCAAGGATTTAACAGAATAAAGCCAGGGTAGCATAATCTGAAATCAAAACAAGTTACAGTCTTCTTATTCTTACTTGAACCTCAAAGAATATCCTGTGCAAGGAAGTAAGTACAACACGATATAGATATATGAAAGTTCAGATATTGAGTTCAGATTGGTGTTTATTAGAAAGTTCAGATTGGTATTAGCAAAGGATGTCACATATGAAAGGTGTTTATGAGATTTTCTTACTGAGCCTAGCAAGACTTGAGGATATTGTCGTTTATATAATACAAATGCACATACAAATATATTGAAGTGAGGCTTAGAAAAGAGAGATACTAAGATCAATCATGAAGCATTGCAAACAACTGGTGGTTTCTTTAACAATCATGAATATATAAAAGAATAGGTTAGTTGAATATCTCAAAAGTTCAAGTTATAAGGGAACCTCACAAGTGTTATAATTTGAACATAGCTTCGAAAACAAAAAGTGTGTCCCAGTTAAGTGAAACTTACAGGTGGAGTAAAACCAGGTAAAACTTGATTGTGAGAGAGCACAAAGTTGCCAACAGTAATAGGGCAAGATGTTTCCTCACAAAGGTCATGAGTTTCTTGATGGATATGAAACCCGAAGAAGTAAACGTCAATCACCGCTTTGCCACCAGTGATAGCTTGACCTGCAAAAATGTATTCATAAGATGCCAAAGAAGGCCCCCTCTATGAACCGTGGATGTGAAAACAAAAGGCAATTCTCATATAAATATACACCAAGTGTACCACATAAAAAAAGGCACTCAGTGGCACAAATGAAGAAGGTTCTCAATGCCAAGAAATGGCTTTGCCAGTAAAAGACAGCACAATTCGAGCAAGTAGGAATTAACTTTACATGCAAGAGCATAGTCCACTAAGATTAGAAATGTATTTACTAGATAAATTGGATAATAATGTAGGGTATTGTAAATCATAAAGAATACTAGGAAGAATTAACTTTCATCAAGAGGGTTTCAAAAGAATTCATAAATTAATGATATGGGTTTTGGGGTTGTGCTGCAATTTGAACAGTACTGAGACCGTTATTTAGGGGTTTTAGGGTTAAGTTTGACAAGAGCTTTAACCACTGTTTCATACAAGTCAATACATTGAAGGTTAGATTCTTAATTAAAAGAAAACCTGAAGCTTTTAACCTAGATTTGCTTAACCTTCCTGCTTGATGTCCCTGAGATTTGAACATGGTATGATATATGATCTTCAAAGACCCTTTAAATACATGATAAACTGAAGAAAAAATTGTATTCACACTCCAGTTTAAGTAACATAGATAAAAATTATCCTTACACACTTCTAATCTTACCCACAACAAACTTAGAAAAAGATTTTATTATCTTTAGTTTATGATCCGGAGAACTAAACAAACCCTAAAGCTCACCAAAAAAAAT
The DNA here is from genome assembly GCF_007990345.1 of Gossypium hirsutum. Classification (NCBI taxonomy): domain Eukaryota; kingdom Viridiplantae; phylum Streptophyta; class Magnoliopsida; order Malvales; family Malvaceae; genus Gossypium; species Gossypium hirsutum. The sequence goes on from NC_053441.1 coordinate 6,562,401, forward strand.
CAAAAACCATTTAGAAATTGCAAAAGCTGAAAGTTACCAGTAGAAGCTGAGATCGTGAAGGTGGCCGGTTTCCCGCTAATCACAGGATTAGGTGATATGTCGACTCCATCGACTTTTACAACGTAATTACCTTTATTATCTGCATTGATTTCAATCTAGGAACTCAGGCATATTGAACACACAAAAAGAACTGAAAAGCGATTAAGATTCTATGGAGTAACACGTGTACAGTTCCTTTTTAGAGCAGATATTCAGGAAAAGGGGGAGAGAAAAAACAACAAAAATCTAGCAAAATGAAAGATGAACTGACCGCAGTAATCGAAATCAGTGGCCTGGAGAAAAGGTAAGAAAAGCAAAGAAATGGATAGAAAGGGCAAAACAATGAGCTTGAATCGAGCTGCTAATGTGTCCATGGCGGATTGCTTACAGAGGGTCGGTTTGACAAGGGGAAATTATATCCAAGTAACTGTTTTGTCTTTGCTGATTATTGTTCTGACTTCTGAGTATGAACATTTATTTATGGGAAAGAGACCAAAACCAAGGATTTTATCAAACAATGAATAATCGTCAACATCGGCTTCGTTGTCACTAGGTCCCGCAGCTGAGGATATGCTTACCTTCGTGTTCGAAAAATCTTGCTCTGATATGGACCTGGGGATGCGGACCACCACACCACTAGGCTTGGACCTGTTTAGTGTGGATCACTCCATTGAAGCCCGGCCTTATGCTGTACAAAGTGTTCAAAACCCCATTCATTTCTAACGTAAACCAACCACATTTTGGATGGTAACTAAACCTTATTTTCGTCTAGCAAATTAAACCCTAACGGATTAATCAATGCTAAACCACCACATGTTAGATTAATAAAATAATAGCTTTTAAAAACATATTTGATTTCGCATGTTAACCTGAGGATAAGATATTAATTTTGGTAGCTAAATCATGAAGGCAGCAAAGGTAGATACCAATTGATTGAAACCTTTCCATTTTTGTTTTGTTAGACGTCAAAACTTTGCAAAGATGGATTCGAATAAAGGTGATCTATGAGGTCACCAAAAGAGTCAGTTAGTTTTTATTAGGATTAAGTGTTGGAACATTTTTAAATATTTATAGTGTTCTAATAACTATAAATGAATTTGTGTAATTAATCAAAAGTTATATTATTTGATTTTTTGAAAAAGAATTATAACTATTTAAATAATATCATTTGAATAGTTATAATATTAAATGAATAATTATGTGTTTATTTTAAAGACACTATTATTCAGAAAGACACCTATTGAAATATGTCTCTATGAAGAGACATGAAATTTCCTATAAATAGGAATGAAATTTCATTTGGAAATCACACTAACAATTTCTAATATTCTTTCTTTCTTTCTTTCTTTCATTTTCTAATATTATTAGATTATTCTATAAAGTATTACTGCAAAAATCCTTTGTCGAAATTGAGTTTCTTGTTATACATTGCTCAGTGCGTAGTGGACTATTCTCGTCAGTGCAATACGCAAATAGTCATTGGCTTCATTGTATCCTCGAGATTAATTTGCTTGGAACTCATTTGCACACCGAATATAGGTGGGGGCGAATATAACCTTAAAGATAGTGGCTTGATACACGCCTTGAAGCCTTGTCCTATTTCTTTTTTTTTGTTCGAGTTTCGTTCATCTATTCAAGATTTTCCTCACCGGATATTTGTACTAACAATTTTAAGGTTATAATTCATGATGTCTACTACAACACATGAAAGTGGAACACTAAGGGAGTTGACTTCCAACTATGTCAAACTTGATCGGTTTGATGGTGGCAATTTTCGACGTTGCAGAAAAAGATGCACTTCTTATTATCAACTTTGAAGATTGCTTATGTTTTGGATACTCCAAGACCTGAAGAGAATGAAAACGAATCTGTTGTTGCAGCCCGAGAAGACAAAAATGGGACAATGTTGATTACATGTGCATGAGCCACATATTGAATGGTTTATCTGATAGTTTGTTTGACACCTACCAAAACGAGGTCACCGCTATAAAATTATAGGATAAATTGGAGACAAGATATATGACCGAAGATGTTACAAGTAAGAAATTTATTGTCAGTCGTTTCAATAATTATCAAAAGGTTGATGGTCATTCTGTTATGGAACAATTTCGTGATATTGAAAAGATGTTGAATCAATTCAAGCAATATGATATGAAAATGGATGAAATAATTGTTATATCCTCCATAATAGACAAATTTCCTCCATTTTGGAAAGACTTTAAAAGAAGTCTAAAACATAAAAAAGAGAAAATATCTCTTGAGACTTTGGCAAATCATCTTCGTATTGAAGAAGAATATCGAAAGCAAGACCATAACCTAAATTTTGAAAATGTCAAAGTGCATGTTACGGATGAAGTACAGACTACTAAACCATTCAAAAGAAAATTCAAACAGATTGATAGAACACCTAAATTTAAAAAGAAACAAAATGGCTCATGCTATTATTGTGGTAAGCCGGGACATTTCAAGAATGAATGTCGATTTTAAAGAATAAATTATCTTTTAAGGTTGATAACAACGAAAAGTTCGTTGTAATGATATAAGAAATTAATATGGCACAAGATGATAATACATGGTGGATTGATACCAGAGCAACCAAACATGTGTGCAAAGACAAAAGCATGTTCACAAAGTTCACACAATGTGAAAATGACAATGTCTTGTACATCGGAAATTCTTCCACCACAGCAATCAAAGACAAAGGGTCTGTTGAACTACAATTCACTTCTGGAAAGATTTTAACCTTAAATGATGTATATTATATACCAGAAGTTAGAAAGAATTTAGTGTTTGGAAGTTTGTTGAATAAGTTTGGTTTCAAACTTATTTTCGAGATAAATAAGCTTATTTTGTTTGAAGGAGAAATTTTTGTAGGGAAAGGGTATATGTATGAGAGTATGTTCAAATTGAATAATAATAATAATAATAATACTATTTCTGCTTATATGGTTGAATCTTTTCGTTTATGACATTATAGATTAGGTCATTTGAATTATAGAAAATTGAATGACGTGTATAAGTTAGATTTAATTCTTGTTTTTAATAATATTGAAAAATGCAATACATATATGTTGACTAAAATTACAAGAAACCCTTTCCCTAAGGTTAAAAAGAAAACAAAATTGCTTGATTTGATACATAGTGATTTATGTGACATGTATAATACTCCTACTTTATGTGGAAATAAATATTTTGTTACTTTTATTGATGATTGTTCTAGATATTACTATTTATATTTATTACATTCAAAAGATGAATACTATAATCCAAGTTATTTTGAATCCATTGAAATTGTCCATCAAGTTTCAGCCCCTTATACACCACAACAAAATGGTGTAGCTGAAAGAAAAAAATAGAGTATTGACTGAAATGGTAAATTCAATGTTATCATATTCAAGTCTTAGACAAGGTTTCTGGGGAGAAGCTGTTCTAACAACTTGTCATATATTGAATAGAGTTCTTAATAAGGAAACTAAAATAACCCCCTATGAACAATGGAAGAAAAGGAAACCAAGCTTTAATTATTTGAAGGTTTGGGGTTGTAAAACTATTGCCAAAGTTCCAACACCTAAAAGTAAAAAGTTAGGTGAAATAGGAATTGAATGCATATTTATAGGATATGCACATAATAACAAGGCATATAGGTTCATAGTAATTGAACTAAATGATTCAATTTTAATTAATACTGTTATTGAACCAAGAGATGCTATTTTTGATGAAAATAGATTTAATTCTATATCAAGCCAATTACAGCCACAACGATTGATTCATTATTCAAATGAGAATGAGATTTCATTGGAACAATTTGATAATAATAATGAATCTTGTCAAGAATTAAGAAGAAGTAAGAAGATTAAAAAGGTCAAAGATTTTAGACCAGATTTCATTATGTTTCTTGTAGAAGGAAAAGGTGAAAGTATATACAATAAGATACATTATTGTTATAATACCAATCTGATCCTATTACATTTGAAGAGACAATGAAATCTCAAGACTCTGCTTTTTGGAAAGAAGCAATAAATGATGAGATGGATTGAATAATGGGAAATCAAATTTGAATCTTAATTGATCTTCCACCGGGTTCCAAACCAATAGGTTGTAAATGGATCTTCAAAAAGAAAATGAAGGTCAATGGAACCATTGATAAATTTAAAGCAAGGTTGATAGCCAAAGGTTTTACACAAAAACAAGGTATAGATTACTTTGATACCTATGCTCTAGTAGCAAGAATTGCTACAATTAGACTCTTAATACCACTTACCTCTATATATAATTTGGTTGTTCACCAAATGGATGCTAAAACTGCATTTTTAAATGGTGAATTGGAAGAGGAAGTGTATATGGAACAATTAGAAGGATTTGTTGTTCCAGGATAAGAGTATAAGGTATGTAAGCTTATTAAATCTTTATATGAACTTAAACAAGCACCAAAACAATGTCAGCAAAAGTTTGACAAGGTTGTTTTAGCTAATGGCTATAAAATAAATGAACCGATAAGTGCATAAATAGCAAATTTGAAAATGGAAAATGTGTCATAATTTGCATATATGTAGATGACATGCTCATTTTTTGCAAAGATTTGGAACAAATAGAAAACACAAAGAAATTCTTGTCAAACAACTTTGCTATGGTTATTCTTGGGATTAAAATAACCCAAGATGAAAGCACTATAGCTTTAGCACAATCACATTACATTGAAAATGTGCTTAAAAAGTTTGATATTTTCAACTGTATACTAACATCTACACCCATAGATCCTCAAATAAAATTAATATCTAATGCTGGTAGAAAAATTGATCAATTGAAATATGCAAGTCTAATTGGTTGTCTTATGTACATAATGACTTGTACAAGACCAGATATTGCATATGTTGTTGGGAAATTGAGTAGGTACACAAGTAATCTAAGTAGTTTGCATTGGTAGAGTACTTAAATACTTAAAGAAAACTATTAACTATGGATTGTGTTATAATGGATATCCTCCAGTTTTAGAAGGGTATTCGGATGAAAAGTTTGGAAGATCATGCATCTACTAGTGGATGGATATTCATTCTTGGTGGAGGAGCCATTTCATGGGGTTCCAAGAAATAAACATGTATTACTGATTCCATCATGATAGCAGGATTTATTGCATTAGCCGCTGCATCTAAAGAAGCAGAATGGTTAAAAATTTTGCTTTATGATGTACATTTATGGCCTAAGCCAATTCACCTATTTTTATCCGCTGCGATAGTGAGGTTACTTTAGCAAAGGCATGTAGCCAAGTATATAATGGAAAGTCTAGACACATTGGATTAAGACATAGTTATGTCCGACAAGCCCATTAATTAGAGTCACCCATGATGGAAACTCGACTTGACGCTTGGTATAAAGTTAAGTCTTGAGTTTAATGAGACAAAATACATCATTAGTATGTGACTGTTAGCACTATATATAAATCCATCTTAAGATTAAAGTGCTAGGTACCCGTAATGATAAGGGAAGGATGAGTAAAGTACTTTTAATGGACCCATAACATAAATATGTTAAAGTGTTATAATTACGGGAACACTCTTGATGGGATCTACCTATGTTAGCGAAAGTGTGGTCGCTTTTAGGAGCTCAAAGGCTTGGCTCTAGCAACATTCATGAAAAGAGACACAAACACATGGCCATAATAGTGTCCCTAGATACTATGCATTGGTCGATGTTGAAATCATTGTGTGAGATGTGTTCAGTTAATCATATGGAATAGTTGGTTCAAAGATTAGCCTACCATGCAATTTCGATTAACTTTAACATGTTTTCATTAAGTGAAGGTTCAATCGTAAGGTACCTTCATTTATGCAAATTGATTTCCAATAATATCAAAATCTAAAATATTTTGAAAATGGGGGGAGATTGTTGGAACATTTTCAAATATTTATAGTATTCCAATAACTATAAATGAATGGGTGTAATTAATCAAAAGTTATATTGTTTGATTTTTGAAAAAGAATTATAACTGTTTAAATAATATTATTTGAATAGTTATAATATTAAATGAATAATTATGTGTTTATTATAAAGACATTATTATTCAGAAAGACACCTATTGAAATATGTCTCTATGAAGAGACATGAAAATTCCTATAAATAGGAATGAAATTTCATTTGGAAATCACACCAACAAATTATAATATTCTTTCTTTCCTTCCTTCATTTTCTAATATTATTAGATTATTCTATAAAGTATTACTGCAGAAATTCTTTGTAGAAATTGAGTTTCTTGTTATATATTACTTAGTGCGTAGTGCACTATTCTCGTTAGTGTAAAAAGCAAATAGTCATTGGCTTCATTGTATCATCGAAGTTAATTTGCTTGGAACTCATTTGCACACTGAAAATATGTGAGAGCGAATATAACCTTAAAGATAATGGTTTGATACACGCATTGGAGGCTTATCCTATTTTTTCTTTTTCTGTTCAAGTTTCGTTAATGTGTTCGTGATTTTCCTCACCGGAGATTTATACTAACATAAAGTTGTGTGTATTTATGTACCAAAAAAATTTTAAACAAAAAAATAATGAAAATAAACTTAATGTTTCATTCAATTTATTAGATTTCATTGACAGAAATGAATTTATGAGTATTGTTAAAGGAAATAAAGAAGACATTCATTTAAAAACTTTTACTTAAAATAAATTTAATGTTTAGATATCGAAATCGAGATTAGTAAAGATTGTAAACAATCTCTCATCATTTAACTGATAAACAAATATGTTATAAATATATATTATATATTTTTATAATCTACACTACTATATGTGAAAAGAAGACCTTGCCAATAACTTTTTAAGTTGATAACAAGAATATTTGTGTTATGGTATAAAAAATTAGGTTCAATACTTAGCAATTTCACCATTACCCTCGATTATATATATATATATATATAAAGAAGACCTCAAAGCCTTTCTTACATTTACATGACACATGTCTTTGGTTTTTTTCTCTTTTTTTTTATATGAGAAGATAATGGTTAAATTTCAGTTTTAATCCTTTGAATTTTTTGAGATTATATAAGAATGGTTTACATTTTAGTTTTGATCTCTATATTTTTGCTCAAATTTTTTTATACTTTAATTTTGACATAATTTGGTACCTTAATCTTTATAATGTCATTAGTTAGTCTATATATTTTATTCTTATTAAAATACTAATTTGAATTTTTAATAATTGTTAAAACTATTAAAATTCTTTATTAAATTAAGGTCTATTACAATGTTATTTTTTGTTACATGAATATCAAATAAATTTTTTTTTCAAAATGTCATATTGGCAAAATTTAACTAAAAAGATTTAATGGTTTAATAAATAGATCTAAAAATTTTGAAAAAGTAAAAAAAACTAAACTTTTTAAAACAAAAGCATGAATATTAAAATTTAAATATAAAAAATATAAAAAATTTAAGTATATTGTAATATTTAAATTTTTACCCTATAATTTAGTCAAAAATAAAAAATTAACTCAACGTTAAACGCCTAAGTATTACTAACAACCATACTAATTTAGTAAAAATATATGCATATAATTAATTAAAATGCTAATAAGTATATTAAAGTAATAAAATTAATAAAATTTGAACTAAAAAATTATTATCAAATATATTATATAAAAATACGAATTTTATAAAAAGTCGAATTATAAAACTTTAGAGACAAACATATAAATGTCAAAATTTATTAAATAAAATAAATGAAGTAAAATAACCGTTGATGTTAACGTAAGCAGGGACACAAAAAGGCAAGTTGAAAATGGTAATTGATTTGGTGAAAAGGGGGGACAGATGGTCCCACGATGTACCTCTCTCTTGGTCGCACGCTTGAGAACGACTAAACCAAGAAGCGGTAAACGACGACGTTCGTTTACAGTAGTTCAACCCAATCCCAATCCCCCCTCCTCGGCGTACTTTAACCGATTACGGTCCTCACAAATTCTAGAGAGAGAAAAAATTGAAAAAAAAAATCTAGAGAGAGAGAGTATAAGAGGTCTTAAGTAGAGTGAAGAACTGAGGTCTTAAGGTCGACTGAGGTTTGACTTTGTTGATTGATTTTTGATTGATTGTTGATAGATCATAATCAATCAAACGGTTGGAAAAGGTACTACTTCTTTTTAGAACTTTTTTTATCCAACGTTAATTCAACTGAGTTCTGTTTTTTTTTTTTTGGTTCTTCACTTGTTTTAGAGGGTGAATTTACGGCTTTATTTTTAAAATAGTGAGTGTTTTTTAACGTTTTTCAAGCTCCGCACTGAAATCTGCAAGATCTATAACCAGTAGACTTTGATGAGGAAGACTAGTTGATCAAATGGGAGGAGTTATTGGTTAATTCATAGATGAAAATGGAAATAATTTCCAAAATTTCCTTTCTTTTTTTTTTTGAACATTTTACACGGACAATTTAAATTCTGCTTTTTTTTTTTGTGGTCTTGTTGACGAGGTGATGATTTGCAGGGAATGTGAGAATGAGAAGCTTGATGGAGAATTCATGGGTGCTTAACTAGTCATCAACAAAGTGACTCTTATAAAGTATCCTAGTTCCTTGATTCCGAAGCCAAGATTGAAAGGTTGGTTATTGGTGTCTTTGGATAGTATCATTTTGTTTTAGTTCTTCATCTACTTGTCTGATGCGGAATTTAAGGGTTGTCAAAATTAGGTTTTAAGTTTACTGTTACCATGGAATTTAGGCATGCCATGAATGTGGGCAGTACAAAACTGAGGCAAATAGATTTGTTAATTTTACTCAACTCATATCAAAATTAAGAACTCGAGTGTGCCTCGTGCCCTGAGCTCACTAGTCACCAGGTCAATCACCATTCACAAGTATGACTTTCACAATTAATTAGCGGGTCCTTCATATGTGATTGTTAGTACCAGTGTACTGTAAAAAGTAATTGATTGGATCTTATTCTGACAACGATGGGCTAGCCATGTTGTTGTTGCTGGTTTTGTGATTTATGTAGTTCATAATTTGTTGACTACTGATGATGTGGTTTATTTCAATATTCAGAGAATGTTTATTGACCCATTGAAATGTACTCTAGAATTCATAACTCATTATTTTTGACAGACAATGATGTTTGGTGTGTGGAATTTTTCATGTAAATAGCTCATGAAAAGATATTTCCTTTTCTTCTGGTGCTGGTTATGATCAAATTTTGCCCAATAATACCCTTTCTTTTTGTGGTAATAATTGAATTCTCTTGAAAGTAATATCCATTTTTACTACTATTGTAGATCTTTCGGTAATATTGTGAAATGTATTATTTATATTATAAAAAGATACTCAACACTTGTTATTTTGATTCTTCGATTCATATCGTATCAGCTAAATACTTTCATATATAATCAGATAGGTAGGAAGTATTATCAGGCAAATTTTTTGTCCTCTTGCGTAGCTCTCTTTTATGATTTCTTTTTCCCTGGAGTTTGAGAAGTACAGTATCTTTGAGTGCAGCTTTAAGATTGATTTAGCAAGAATTTTCTCTTGCAGGTCCCCCCATATTAAGTTGATTTGTCATTGTTGGTGCCATGGGTGTCTCAGGAAAATGGATCAAAGCACTAGTGGGCTTGAAGAAATCAGAAAAGTCTCAATCTTCAGAGAAAGTAGAAAATGTTAGTTTGAATGTTGCGGTTTTTTTTGGCTTCATGCTTGTGTCACAACCCACACACAATATCCAGGCCTGTGACATGTACATCATGGCATGTGTGCCTCTTCAAAATGCTGAAGTATTATCAAATGTCAGAAAGCATCTTCTATGCACACTTGTAGTTAGATGATCATGTTTTTGGAGTAATGCATTTTTCATTGACTTAGGGCTTAGTTGAGTTGTTGACTAATGTGGTACATACAAGGAGTATTATGTAGTAACTTACATGCAGTAGCTTTCCTTGTTAGCCTAATCAAATTGTGATTTCTACTCTCTTCATCCATACTAGTTGATGATGCAATTGTGGTTATTTGCGCACTTGATGATGCTTATTTTCATTTACCAGTCTTATGGTATGCTGTAGCTTGCTAGCATATAGAAAGCAGATGTGAGTTGATAGCTGGCTCAGAGCTGGAATTTTTCCTTCAAACCTTATTAAGCTGTGTAGTTTTATTGATAGTGATTAAAATATGGGTTCTTTTTTTACTTTGCTTTTATAATTTCAATGTCAAAGACCCAATGCCAAAAACTTGACAACAGTCGGAAAAAAATTAGCCGGGCCCTTACATAATAAAATGTTCCCATTTGCTATTTTATTGTCATGAAAAGCAATTCTCATTATGTCCATCATGTAAAGTTCTCAAAACTTGTGTATTTTAGAATATGCTTTGGTTTATTTGATCTTTCCTTTGTTGTTTTATATTTTATTTTGGAACATTAAAGTTAGCAAGCTCAAAAAGGATTGACTTCCAAAGTAGAATACCGTTACATCATGTTTTTGGTTCAACGATTTGGTCTTTGGTTGTGACAGAGAGCAACTGGTAGCAAATTTCGTCACCGAAGAAAGCAGTTGGTTGAGTTTGATACTAATGAACTTCAAGAAGAGTTGGATGAGAATGCTGCTTCACTAGCTGAAAATGCTACTACTCGTGCAACTATAGATGCTGCTGGCTCTCCTTCTGATGCCTTTGAAGTGCATGATGCACCTCTTAATGAACATGCTAGGGAAGAATGGGCTGCCACGAGGATACAAACTGCTTTCCGAGGATTTCTGGTAGTGATTCCTTTATATATATATATATAATCTATGAAAATTGAGAACTTGAAATACTCTTCTGTCCCAAGTTGTTTGGGATTGTTTGACTTGTACAAAGTTTGAGGTAAAACTTGTAGTTTCTACTTGACCTTCCTTATCTTGAAATATATTAGACCTAATTCTAGGAGTAAGTGAAAAGAATGTATTGAAAAGTCAAAAGAAATTCATGATTTTATTTTGGAAAAAGGATAAGCCCTGGAAGAAAAAGGGGTGAAATTTTGGGTTGGAGTAGCTTTTCTGAGAATACATGTGTACTTTATGCATCTTGCATATCTCTATGTTCATATTTTCTCCATGCTTATATGTATAAGGTGGTAAGTACTGATGCAACGGATTGGAATTGAAATATGTTTTATTTAAACATTAGGCCAGAAGAGCACTGCGAGCATTAAAAGGATTGGTAAGACTGCAGGCCCTTGTCAGGGGTCATGCTGTAAGAAAACAAGCTGCTATAACTCTTCGCTGCATGCAAGCTTTGGTTAGAGTTCAGGCTCGTGTAAGAGCAAGGCGTGTTCGACTGGCATTAGAAAATCAAACTGCACAACAGAAACTTCAGCAACAACTTGCAAATGAGGCACACGTTAAAGAAATAGAGGTGAGAAATATCAAATTCTTCAATTCATATAGATTGACACAAATGTATGCTCTTGTGCATGTCTGCACTCTCACACACACATGACATAGAGGTGACTTCATGCATGCATTTAGGCATGATTGTTGTGCGTCTGTACTTGTACTTACACTTGGTCGAGTAAGTATAAATTTGCCTTTGGAATGTAATCGACAGCAGAAGTGATCTGCAACATTTAAAATAGCTCTTAAGTGATAATAAAATGACAAACCAGAGGTTCTACATTTGATCACTTAGTTGAGACTTTAGATTGTGGTTGGCAATGATGCAACTCTCTCTTGGACAATCTCTAAGTTTGGTGTATGGATTCAGATGCATTTGGGATCCAAATCAGGAGATCTAGAATTTATCTCCTAAGTAGAAAAGTCTGTTCGGAGAATGCTTAAAGTTTTCTGTTTATGAATATTACGCACAATCCAAATGTTTCAAGAATTCTTGGTGGAATAAGATCCATATGGTGGATAAAATCTAGCCTGGAGATTCCTTTTAACACTTTCTTTTGTGTGTAATGGCCCCAAGATTCGGGGATCCTTTTAGTAATGATTTTATCATAATAACTGATTTCTTGGTTGTTGTGATGCTAAGGTTAAATGATTGAGAGTGGTGATGTGAGTGGAACCAGTTATCTGTAGGTAGAACTAGGTTCTTTTTTTTTTGGTGGATGGAGGTGATTTATCATGCCCCTTGTTAAAGTGGTGTTACATTTGGCATCACATAAGTTAGGTTTTGTGGCCATATATTCAAAAATGTTTTAGGTACGATGCCTTAACATCTGCATGTGTTGAGTTTCGCTACCATACCATACTTTGCAAATGGCTGATGTTGCTTACTTCTACCATGACTTTTTCCCTATCAACCACTAGATTTACATATAATTTTCTATGCCATCCAACATATATTTACCAACATCATATGCACAGAATTTGATAATCCTTTGCCTGATAGTGTTTATTGAACATCAATAACTTTTTGCTCGTTTTCTGGTTGCACTAACAAATACTGATTACGGAAATTTGAACCCTTTCCTCATATAATTGAAGCATAGATATTGGTATCTTTGCTGAGTGATTCAAATGACTTATGACATTGATGCAGGAAGGGTGGTGTGATAGTATAGGATCCGTTGAAGAAATTCAAGCAAAGTTACTGAAAAGGCAGGAAGCTGCAGCTAAACGTGAGAGGGCCATGGCATATGCTCTGGCTCATCAGGTAAGAAATGATAATACAATTGTAATATACTATTGAAGTGACTTCCTTCCCCTCTTTCCAAATTTGGTGACCTGAAAATGTTCTATTACTAGTATATCCTTGGTTTGCTTGTATTCAATAATAGCATGCCATTTGTCTCTCCACTTTTGTGGATTTATCATTTATTCAAGAACTCATTTTAAGTATAGGTCCTGGAATGATAAAAAGGCAACTCAGTTCAAATAGTATATTTTCTCATATATAAAAAGAGAATATATAGTTTTATGGATAAGCAGGCTGTCTTTATTTGGTGCTTTTGCTATTTTTTATTTTATTTTTTACTTTGGCATCCTCAAAGTTTGATAGAAAATAAAAGAAAATATGAAAAAGACAATTATGTTTGATTCAATATGAGCAAATGGCTAAAAAAGTGATTGGCAGTTCAAAATCCATATTGAAGTAAATCATGCATTTTGTTATATATAATTACTAAATTTTTAATTTTTGGTTGGTCGGTATTATTTGATCCTTGCCTGTTGATAATCCCTTCTGTATCTTGTCCTCTAGTTTCACGTGGCATTAACAAAAACTGTACAAATACTTTGCACTATTTCATTCTTGCATTCTTATGCAGTTTCTTTTTTTCTTAATGTTATGGAGTGTTGATTGTCAAAGGTTCAGTTGGCTCTTGGTAAATTTGTTGGCTGGTCAATATCTCCTTACTCAGGAACCTTATTATCAGTGTCGTTAAAGCATGCGCCGAGGTGCCAAATAGCAAAAGCGTTTTAGATGCTTTCAGATGAGGCACATTTTATCAAGTGCACACTAGGTGCACCTCAGCACCATTTTTTGTAAGACAAGAGGCACAGCAAAACAAAAATGCATGATGAAAATTTTCTTTAATTTATTTTTTCCATTAATTGTATCCTTAATGGTAAAAAAGGGGACAAATATTGAACTCTCTACTTGTTGAGTATTCACCAACAAACATGGGAAAATCATGCATATTTTCCAACAAAAGGAAAATAAACTTTTGCATATATTGTAGGATAAAATCTTCGCATAAAACTGCTGAAGTCATGCTAGTCACCTGATTTTGTGTTGCTCGATTGTACAGTTTCGGTAGAATCATTTCAATGAGGGGTCCCTTTTGAGCTAGGCTTTATTTTTAAAAGTTAATGTGTGCATATATTCATGCAGTGGCAAGCAGGATCAAGACAGCAGTCAGTGCCTGCTGGATTTGAACCAGATAAAAGCAGCTGGGGTTGGAACTGGTTGGAGAGATGGATGGCTGTACGTCCATGGGAGAATCGTTTCCTTGACATTAATCTTCGAGATGGAGTAAAGATACGCGAGGATAGTCCTGCAGAGGGAAAGAACGGTGCCAGTTCTCAGATAAAACCTGCTATGAGGAAACCAGCTGCATCAAGTCTTCATGCTAACCTTTCAAATAAAAAAACAGGTCCATCCCACTTTGATGGGAGCGATTCCCCACCTGGTAAGTTAGCATGTGTGCTTGAAGCAGTGAATGCGCCATCTTCCAAGCCGAAATCCAAACCAAATCATGAAGATTCTGTTGAAGAAGCTGACTCAAGACCTGTTATTAGTTCAAGATCTCATAGCAATCCCAAAGAGAGGCTCACACAGTCTGATAAACAGGCCAAGAGGCGATTGTCTATGCCAAACACTGGTAAGCCTCTGTTGGTCCTAAAGTGTATACATATCCTTACGTTGATTGTATCCCTTCTCCTGGGTCATGCTAGTCCATTGCCTATGGAATACGCATCAACTTTCAGGCATCTGAATTTTGAACATTAACATTGCCTTTTCTGGTTCAAGTTGGTTGTTGTCAAAAGTAATTATGTAGTAAATTTGGTCTGATATATCATTCCCCAAAGCTCAAAGAATGTTTGACAGTGCACAATGATCGGGTCCCTCTGGCATTTGTTTGTTACACGTTTTACTGAACATTTTAGTTTGTTTCAATGGTTTGATTTGAGTAGGTGGGGGTATTGTGTCACAAACAACTAAGCTGAGCAAAACTGCTGCAAAACCGAACCCTGGCCCCCACAAACCTATAAGGGATAGGTTCAAGTTAAACGGACGAGACTCAAATCCCACAAAAGCTGTAGCACAAGCTGTTGATCTGTAAGGAAGTATTTGTGAAGACAAACCTGTTCGGGCTGCCATCCATCCTGTTGCTTTAGTATGTATATATCAAATTACAGTTGGTTCGACATGTTATAATGGCATTGTTTGTTCTCCTTTCATATAATCAAGGATTGGCTTTGCCGTGGTGGGAGTAGTTACTCCGTGGCAGATTCAAGGAGACTGATTCGGTGGCTTGTTACGAGAATAACATTGGTAAGATTTAATCAGCTTGTGATTAATGTTTGTCAATTATGTGATCACATTGTATTTATTTTCAAGTGTATGATTTCCATAGAAGATGCCCTTTGAATTGCTCTTTTTTGAGTTTTTTTTATTAAACCTCTTGGCTCGGTTGCTGTTGATCAAAGACTTGTTTTGTGCGTGTGAGATTTAATTTTTGCTCTTTTAATATTAATTTTGCATTGTGTTTGTAAATTAACCAATAACCAGATTACCGAGAGATTTCATTTGTCCACCTGTATGAAAGTAAGTATTTATTTTACAGTTTAAATATAGTAACGGATGGTAAAATATTAAATGTTTGATTTTTTTTAAAAATGGATTATATTATTGATTGAATAATTTTAGAATTCAGATAGAAAATTACTTATTCGTGATTAAGATATTAAATTTTCTGTCAGTTCGATGTATTGTTGCAAGTTTATTGGTAATTTTTTGGTACAAAAGTCTATTTCTATCCGTTACTCTTCAACTTTTAAATTATAAAAAAAACCGTATTTAAACGTATTTGAATATGTTATTGTAAAATACATCTTTTATTCATTATAAATTTAAAATTGTATATATTAGTGATGGAATAGGATCAAGTGTATTCACAGTTGTATTTGTATTCATTTTGTTTGATTTATGGAACATATCAACAATCGAGTTTGGATGTATTGTTTCAATGTTTATCGGCGTTTTCAAATATTATTTACTAACTGTTTTGTTCTAAGATAAATGATCAATTTTCAAGTTCTTAAACAAAATAAATATTATAATATTGAGTAAATGCCCTAGGGCTTGTCTATCTGTGTAAATGGACAACATAGTGCAGTATCCTCCGTCTCCTTTACAAAATGTAAACAGATAAATATAAATGGTGGCGTTCCATCCTTCTTCAATTGAAAATCTCTTAAATACCCTTTAAACTCCATCAGAACTACACTTTCATCCCCCTCCTTCCGCCCTCCCTTTTCCCTCAAGCTTCTTCCCCTCGACAATCTCTCCTTTATCGCTCCCAAGTCCCACTCTACCCTACCCCTCAGTTTGCTCTCGAAAAGGGGAAAGCAATTTCTTGAGAGTTTTTAACCCTAAAAACCCCCAAAAGAAAAAAAATCAAACCCTAGTAAATTCCCCCAAAACCCAGAATTCCATTCAAGATAAACCCCTACACGACCAAACCACCCTAAAACAACAAAGAAAAAAAACCCTCCGATTTTATCCTATCATCACCTTGAAAATTGCGTACATTGTTACTGTAGCTTTTCCAAAGCTTCAAGCTTTGAACATTTTTTCTTCTTCCCATTTGTTCACAATTCCACTCTCACTGCGAAGTTGTATAAGACACCCACCATTCCCTCCCAATTCCTCCCGTTTCCACCTTTGTTCAATGTATTCCACCCCTTTCATTCTCTCCTTTTCCCTCCTCCTTTCCCTCCCTATCCTCTTCTTCTTCTTAGCCCCTACTTTCCATCCCCACCCTCTTCCCCCCATCTCCGTCCCCGACGAACTCGACGACCTCCGTCTCTTCCACCGCGCCACCACCCCTTCCTTATCTTCATCCCATCTCTCCTCCTCTTCCTCCCCCAAAATTGCTTTCCTTTTCTTAACCAACTCCGACCTCCATTTCCTTCCTCTTTGGAACCGTTTCTTCCGAACCGCTAAAACTTCACGCTACAACATCTATGTCCACGCTGATCCCACCATCAACATTACTCGCCCCACCAAATCCGTTTTCGATGACCGTTTCATTCCCAACGCCAAACGCACTTTCAGGGCTTCCGCCACGCTGATCTCCGCCACCCGACGCCTCCTCGCCACTGCCATCCTCGACGATCCCGCCAATGCTTACTTCGCCGTCCTCTCCCAGTACTGCATCCCTCTCCATTCCTTCAATTACATCTACCGCTCCCTCTTCACTGCCAAAACCTTCGATCTCACCTCCAACTCCTCTGATTTGACTCAGTACGGTGTTCGAGTCAAGTACAAATCTTTCATCGAGATTATTTCCAAGGAACCCAGGCTGTGGAAACGGTATGTAGCACGTGGCCGATTTGTGATGATGCCGGAGGTGCCATTCGAGGATTTCCGAGTTGGATCTCAGTTTTTTGTGTTGACTCGGAAACACGCGTTACTGGTAGTCAAAGATCGGACTCTTTGGAGGAAATTCAAGTTACCGTGTTATCGTGCCAGCGAGTGCTACCCGGAAGAACATTATTTTCCGACATTGTTGTCAATGCAAGACCCAGATGCGGTGACTCGCTATACTTTAACTCGGGTTAATTGGACCGGAACGGTTGCGGGTCACCCCTACATGTATAAGCCGAAAGAAGTGTCGGCCAAGTTGATTAATGAGTTGAGGAAGTCAAATTACTCGAGTTCATACTTGTTTGCTAGGAAATTCTCACCAGATTGTTTGAAACCCTTGATGGGTATTGCTGATTCGGTCATTCTTCGAGATTGAGCTTTTTCCTGGTGAGTAAAAATCCTTCTTTTTTATTTTCTTTTTTTGGTGAGTTGAATAGGTGTTGGGTGAGTTTACTCAGCGAGTTGGATGATGGAGATGGGTGGAGTAGTTGGGTTGGTTATTAGTTCTAGCTAACCTTGGAAAGTTGCGAACTTTGATTTAGTTAGTAGAAGAATTTGAGTCAATTTGAAATGTTATTGGATTGGCTTGGCTTGGCTTTTTTTCAGATTTTGAATTTGGAAATTAGAATCTTTTAACGTAGATTTTTTCAATCAAACCCGTTCTCAAAGGAACTGTTCATATTCCGTTGTAGTACGTATATATGAAATTACTGCCCACAACTGCAATTTAGGACTCTGGTAGTAGATCTTTTAAGTTTTGAAAGTAGTTCTAATCCCATTAGCCATTTCCTTGCAAAATCTGAAACACCACATCGTGCAATGTTCACCATTGATGTCATTGTGTTTGACTGCCTAACTTTTAACAAACTAGTCTTTTCAACAAGATGATAATCTTAAAGAATGGTTTGTAACCAATTTTTTGGTTAGAAGTTTTGACCAGTTTATACAAGGAGAAATTCATAGAAGACTGCAATTTTAGCTTTAGAACCGAAGTGCGTTTAGATGTGTATAATAACAGGATGCAGAGAGTTAAATATTTTGTGGAAACTTCGTAAAGATTGAGATCCAGATATCAACCATTTTAGTAGGAAGAGTTTTTTTTTTTTCCTGGAACATATGGAACAAGTGAGTTTTTGTCGAGTTTGAGCGCTTAACACTTAGATCAAAGATCAAAGCCCCTTCGTTCCCCGCTTGTTTAATGCTTTTGCAATATGGGGGTTTGTTACAAATGCTACCGTGCAATGATTTCAATATGCTTGTTAGTTTCTACTACATCCATAGAGAACGAAATCTTGTTGTAATGGGTTAGCAACGACAGAAAGCCAATAACAAAAAGCAAAAGCAAATGTGGGGATCGGGAGATCGATTTGCTGTTGGGTTTTTCCTGAATCTCTTGGGTGTTAGGTTCCTAGTTTTTTATGGTTTCGTTCACGCAGATTCTATGATTGTTTCATTCATGTACTGACTTTCGTCCTAATTTCATTTCACAGGTGAAAATGGAGATTGTTGAGGACCTAGCTTGGAGCAGAATTTGCTGGGGAATATGAGAATTACGGTTTTAAGGAGAGGTTAATCTACCCACAACCAACCAAACCCCTAATACTCCAACTTTAGAGAGCAAAATTTTAATACCCCCATTAAGAGAAGGGGGGGATTCTTATGCGTTTGCCAAAGCTGTAATGGTATAACAGTAGCCTTTAGCAGTTAAAAGTTTTTTGTCATTTCGTTGTGTGATTTGTACATATGAATGTGTGAAATACAATCAAATTCTACCTCTTTGCAAGAATCCCATGAAAACAAAAGCTACAGCAATTTAGGGGAAAAAGGAAGTGACGGGATTGAAAAGAAGCTCAGCGACAAATTATGCACTCACCTTTCTTTTCAAACTTCTACTATATTTGTAGAAGGGGTAATGTTTTGTTCTCTAGATATTGGTTAAAACTTAAAAGATTATTTAATTACTAGTTTAAGACCTTATTTAATATTTAATAATTTTTTGAACTTAAAATTTTATTAATATCATCTTAATTAGTATCATTGGACATGGAAAATATTTCCTTAAAATACGAAATGCGTTCATCTTCTGGTTGAATTTATGGAAGAAAAGGTTAGATGACAATTTATGACATTGTCTATGAATGGCTTCTGCCGACAATTTCATGGACTTCGTAAACATATGTGCAATTCTTAGATTCTTTCTTAAATATATCATCAGAAAAAAAAATCATTTTAAAAAAAATCTTACATTCTTTCTTACATCACGTGAACAAAATGTTAATTAAATAAACAATAAAGTTTAATATGTTGCTCAACAACCACAGACTGGTATAAGCATGATTAAATCCGATAATTTAATATAAAAATTAAATGGTAAATTACACTATTAGTTATTAAACTAGTTATTAAATTATAAGTAAGATTTTATTTTGATCATTATAATTTTATTATTAAATTATTTAAAAGTTTTTATTTAAGTTATTGAATTATTCAAAAGTTTTTATTTAAGTGATTGGGTAATTAAGTTTTTTTTTTTATTTCACCAGTGAGCTTCAAGTGATTATTTGATAATTGATACAATAAATCAGTACCCATCAATGAATAGAAGAATATACCTTAGATCCAAGTCGATCTAACAAACAATATCGGGATCAGAGAAAAAATTTTATTTAAATTTTGGTTTGTTGATACGTGAATTGTTTTGTGAAAAAAAATTGAACTATAAAATAGAAATGGAAAGTGAACTTTCGATTAGTGCAAGTAATGTGAATAAAGAAAGCCATATAGCATCAATTTTAACAATCCAACGACTTAAATGAAAATTTTCGAATTATTCGGTGATGAAAACTAAAACTTTTCCATAGGTTAGTGATTAATGGTGTAGTTTGCTCAAAATAAAATTTGAAATGAAATAAGATACTAAATTTGTAATATTAATTATTAGTATATTTATGTTTATATAAATATATAATGTTTTAAATATAATTATTGTTGATACATGGTACAATAAGGAAGAATGACAATGAAGATATCAAGTTGGGGAAATTGTAGCCCTGTAAAAGTTGAGAGTCGGAACAAAGACAAGAGAACAAAGTAATTGAGAAAACAAGAATTCAGAGTAATCTTAGGGTCTTAATAGGTCGATCCCCTATTCATAGTTTTCTAATGTATTTATAGGAGAGGTCCCTTTATCCATTAGTATGACATGACTAGATAAACATTCACATTATAATAATATTCACCCTTAAACCTGAATGATTGATTCCATTTAACATGAGACGAATGATCGTACTCGAAAAATTAATACAAAATCAACAATACCCTTTGAACTGACATGTATCCTCCTAACAAATGAATATAACAATTATGATACACAAGCATGTCGACGAGTTACATCAGTAAAAATATTCTAACAATTAAGAACAAAGACCATTTCTCCAAAAAGAAATTCCCTTTTGATGTAGTAATCAAGCAAGCCTTCCCAGATAATAATAATAATAATAATATATTGTTAAAAGAATGTAAATAGTAGTTGTATCATAATTTTTTTTAATAATATTATTATAGGCCTGATTATATTTGTTTTTTTTACATAATATCTAGAGTTATCTATAACTGCTCTCAACTCATAAATAAGAGGATAATGCACTTTAGTGCACTCGAACCCACATCCTCTTACACTGACAACAATGTCCATACCAATCGAATTAAGATTCAATCAACTTAGTATCACAAAATTTAATTTAATTTAATTTTTTTGGGTTTTATGAAGTGATGTAAGTGGTAGTTTAGCATTTATTATGTAGTGAGAAAAAAACTCAGAAACGAGAATTTCAACCTACTATCATATTAAAAGATTTAATCGTGTCATTAATACACCATTGCAAGAAGTTTGAAATGAACCGTTAAGATTTGATTCCATTAACTTGCTACAAACAAAAATCCATATGACCATCAATTTGTTAAATGTAAATCCAAGTTTAAGTAATCATCTGATCACATAAGTGTATTATTTACATGAGTTAACATCATATTTTCCTTAATCATAACCGCACTTAAACTATTTTAAATTTTTATAATTTATAAATTAATAAATTGCATTGTAAATATTTTAATATTTTCCTTTATTCTCTATACAGTACTTAATTCACACGAGTTGATCTGATCAAGTCAAATGAGTAGGCCAAACTCATACATCAGCAGCCCATTTGAGATTATGTATGGGCTTAACAAACCTTATGGAAAAGTTAGGCTCAAAGCCTCAAACTACATCTCACTTTTTATTTTTCTTAACCCAAAGTCTGAAAAATCCCCCTTGGCTTTATTACCAATTTATAGGAATATTATATCTGTCTATGTTTAAATAATAATAAAAAAACTTTGGTTGGGTTGATAAGGTCGAGGTCTTGGTTGAGATCATAAGTCATTAAATTTCACTTAGTATGGATTTTATTCAAATTTATTTTGACTTAAATCTTATTATAGGTCATATCTAAAAGTTCAAAAAATAGTCAATGTTTAATACTATTGTAAAATAAAGTTCATGTTTCTTTATTAACTGGTACCTAATATTTTTGTAAAATAGATTGACTCAATTATTAATTAGTTTATATTTTGATAATTTAATTATAAAAAAGTTTGATTTTAATAACTTAAATATCCAAAATTAATCATTTTAGTCGTTCTTTCGTTAACTTGCTAAAAGACATCAATATGTATCGTAAAGTCACCATTCTCCAAAAATATTTTGGTAAGCTACACCATTAATCATCCAATTATTAGTAAATTTTCATTTTAATCACTCAATTATGAAATATTACAAAATGATTACTAGTAAATTTATTATAGCACATTAACTCGTAGGTTCAATAGCTATTTTGTCATGGAGTTATGATTAAACTATCAATTTGACACTTTTAAAATTTACATCGATAGATAAAAATTTGTAAAAAAAAAAATCTAAAAACTCATTGTTTGGTTGTATGACTTTCCACCGTATGATTTTTTTCATCTCTTCACATGACAATGAACGATGACCTTTTTTTTTTGGTCATTGATTTGAAAGTAAGTTAAAAGACAATCAACTATAAGAGGATACATTCTTTTCTTCCTTTTTATGCTTGATGGATCATTCAATTTATTTCACATCTTACTTAAAATGTTGGAGGACAGGATGCAGGAGGAAAATGTTATAATGACTTAGCTAAATTAATAAGTTTATAGTGAAGCATTAAATCCTTAATAAAAGTAAAGCATTAAATATATATTTATTAAATTAGAAATGCAAAACGCATAAAAAAATAACTATGTCAATGGTCAAAATATATTGCTTTTATAGTTTTATATAATTTTTTTATTGAGAATTATCTCAATTGACATCAATATTACTATTAGTGTAAGAAGACAAAGGTTTAAGCGTGTTAAAACTTGTTTAATATCCTATTTAAGGATTAGAGAGAGATTATAAATAATTCTAGACCATTATATAAAATAATTGTCGTTTTCTAAATTTTCATAATAATTGTTAAGCTTAAATGCCAATTTTTTTTCATGAAATAATTAAAAGAATTAACTAAGTCATTGTAAAATAGTTAAAATTAATAGCTAAGCTGTTACACCCTCATTTTTCATTTCAAAACAATGCATTTTCATTTTTTAACTATCACATCAGAACGATTGTTAGAGGTTTTGACATAAAACTAAAATTTAATATTTATTGTTTTATTTTTGTAACAATATATCTATAGTCTATATTATATTTAAGATATTGACTGAGTTGATACCACCCATCAAATATAGGGCTGAGCAAAGAAACAGATAATATTGAAAAACTATTTTGAATAGATGTATTTGGTTCGGTTCAGATTTTTTATTGTTCAATTTAGTACATGGAACTTATTTTATCAAAATCAAATCGAATGAAAAAAAATGATGTTTAAAGCAATAGTCCTAATAGAATAATAAATTCACCATTCCAATATTTATATGGACTAATTCATTTAACCCTACTACTACTATTACTATTATTATTATTATTATTATTATTATTATTATTATTAACAACTAGATATAATTATACAAAAAGATAAAGTTATGAAAATATTTCGTAAAAAAATTATAACATTGTAATTTTATATTAGGAAAATAGTTTATTAAACTTTATAATATTTTATTTATAAAAGAAATAGCTTTTCACAATTACATATGTTTGATAGTTATGAATTCAATTAATTATATGACATATTGTAATCACTCAGTTATAATTAATTAAACTAATAAAAAAAAGACAGAAAAATATCAAGTATACTGATGATTTATGTGTTAGTGCTCCTTTTAACAACTTTGAATGACTTATACACTTAAAATAATTTTTTAAGTAGTTTTATTGATGGTTATGATATTAATTTAATTATTCAATTCACTTTATAAATATATAAATGATTTTTTAGGCCAAAATAAAGTGATAATTGATTTTTTTTCAAAGCCCAAATTTAGTAAAAATCGTTGAACTAAACTGCAATTATCGATATCGATTTTTATTTTATATGTTTTCAGTTTTAGTTTCAAGAGTGAAAAACTGGATGGAATGGTTTGATTTTTTTTTCCCAAAAGTCGAACTAAACCAAACCGAATACACCCCTAATCATATGGTCTCAATTTAACAAATTTCAAAAAAATAATAAATATTATTTTGAGGATATTTTTATCTTTTTTATATTAAATATAGATTAACAAAGCAATAAACATTATTTTAAAGATATTTTTACCATTTAATATAAAATATAGAAAAAATTATATATATTGAGATTTCAACCTAAATTACTATAATTTTTTTTCTAACTTTACCATTTGAATGAAAATCATATTTAATTTTACATAAATTTAAATAAATTTATTACGTAATTATTTATAGTCACATCCTAATGCCTCGTAATCCTATATTTTAACATCATATATGTTTTTAAATATTTTAATTTTTTATATCACATTTTTCGCACCAAACATTAAAATATTAGTTCTTCAAAAAAGTATAAAAGAAATCAAATCACATTGCACTTTTTTCTCACAGAAATTTGTTCTCTTTTTCTATTTTCACCATACAAAATGGCAAACTAATCCTTAAAATAAAAATGCTCCTAATTTCCTATTTACAGAGTGGAAAATGGCACTTCCACGTATCGTCTTGCACATTCGAGCGTGATTAACAAAACATGATCTCGCGCGTGAAATTTTGGATTCCTCCTTAATAGGTGGCAAAAAGGAAAAAACTCCTTGCAAATAGGAACCGGTAATCACCGTTAATATTTTAACCCCATTATGCGTCCTTCCGGTCACCCTTCCCCGCATTATTCACGTCTCCAAGAGGACCAAGACGGCGCCCAAGTCCTCCTTCCGTATACCGGCTGCTCCCAGTAAAAATTAAAAAGCAATTAAACAAGTTAAATTTCATTTATCACAACAAGTTAAAGATATTTTTCTTTTTTTTTTTTTGGGTTTTGTTGTTGTTAGAAAGCTTTGAAATTGTCTCCGTTCCGTTTTCTTTCCTTTCTAATTTTCCGACAGCTTCGAGGATTATAGAGGGAGATAAAAAGGAAAAAGAAAAGGTTCGAACGGAAAAAAAACTGAAAAAGGAGTTTTTTTTTTCAAATTTTCCCCCTAAATTTTCGTTTCTTTTTCCCGGAAAAGTAAATATATAATCTTTTTTTCTGGAAAGTGTTGTGGATTTTTTTTTCTTTCGAGGTGATAAATTCATGATCAGAGTTAGGGTTTTCAAAAAGTCGAATTAGCTTTCATTTTAGGTAGCAGATCTTGATTTATCTCAATTAAGGCTTTTTATTTTGATTTTTGTTTCAGCTCTTTATCTTCACCTTTCACCACTACTTATCAATCCATCCGGTGAAGACCTTCCGCCTTACTAGGGAAGCGGCGGCGGTCTTGCCCGCGTGGTGACTTGTTTCGCGAGCGAAAGCCATTGGCGAAGAATCTTCGGCTGACAATTGCATGTCTTCCGCATCCTACTTCATAGGTATTCTTCCATTAAGACGCAGTAAATAAGTAAGCGGTATAAGCCAAAGCTCAAGCTTACACCGGCAATGGAAGAGCATTAGGTAAAGGAAAGACAAGCTGCCTCTTTATTTACGATTTGTTGAAGATAGGAATTAATTTGGAAATTTAGAGGAATGGATGTGGATTCGTCGATGGTGTCAGAGACCGATCACGATCAGAATCACCACGGAGCTATGCAATCCCCGGCACCAATGGAGAGGGAACAACAGCAACAACCACAACAACAAAACCAACAAGTAGAGAACCAGGCTTCGACACCGGGACCTGGTGGATCTCCGCCTTCTTCGGCGCAACAACAGGCTGCAGCAGCCGCGCCTGCTGCTCAAGGACAGCCGCAAGCACCAGTGGCGGGGCCGAGGTGCGCTCCCACTTATTCGGTGGTGAATGCGATTATAGAGAAGAAAGAAGACGGGCCTGGCCCTAGGTGCGGGCATACTCTAACGGCTGTGGCAGCTGTGGGGGAAGAAGGGACGCCGAGCTATATTGGGCCCAGGTTGATTCTGTTCGGTGGTGCCACGGCACTGGAAGGGAATTCTGCTTCTGCCGGGACTCCATCCTCGGCTGGAAGTGCAGGCATTAGTAAGTTGGTTTTATTTCCTTTCTTTTTTATTTGATGTTTCTGTAAGAAGCCCTTAATGAAAATTGGCTATTCATATCGATGTACGTGTGAGCACTTCGGTGGATTTAAGATGCGTGTTCTTTAAACCCTGCAATTTTAGCTCCCGAGGTTCATATTTCGTTGTGGATTTGTATTAAGGTTCATATTATTGGGTTGATGAAGAACTACTACACCAAAGAGTAAATGGGCTATATCTAAATAAAGAATAATTCTAATGAGGTAAAGATGTGCCAAGGTAAGCAGAAGGCTTCTAATTTATGGAACAAAAGATGAATTCTCTTAGGTTCTTCTTTGTTGAATGCTACTATGTTAAATGAACTTTTTCCCCTTCTATCTTAAATAGTAGTAGAATACTAGAAGTATAGCCCCTTATTGAATCTTGTGTTAATTTACGATTCAGTATTTATCATGGTGGTAAGATTCAAGAATTCAGTTTTGTATTCTGGAGTGCTTAAAATTTTAAATATTCTTGGTTTTGACTCACACTGCAAATAAAACCTGCTTTGATTCCAAAAATAATATGCCTATATTCTCTTGTTGTAATATTTCATTATTTGTTATTTTGAAATATTCATGCTCCTAATGCTCGAAAAATAGAAAACCTCTTAGTTCTTTTGAGATACTCATGATATAGTGGCATTCATTATGATAGCACCATGAATTATTTAGAGTCAACACATCATGCCTCATGTTGGTTTTATATATCTAGTGCAAAAGTCAATGATGTTTGAGTGATTTCAAGTAATAATGTATAAATAGGACCTTCTTTAGCTTTATTTAAATTCAGTGCCCTCTACAAATCTTTGCAACATATAGTATGTCAAGGCTAATTGTTGTTGTCCTCTTTCCCCCTTTTAACTGTCTCTTAAGAAAACTTCTCTTTGTTGGGGATGATTTCATGCTTTAAACTTGTTTTTTTTCAATTAAATTGCAGGACTAGCAGGTGCTACTGCCGATGTGCACTGTTATGATGTGTTAACTAATAAATGGTCTAGGTATGCCTAGGACTAAGGCTTTATAACTGCTGTTTTACTTTCCTAAATTCGTCTTGACTTGTACAATGATTTATCTCATAGAATCACACCCTTTGGAGAGCCACCTACACCAAGGGCAGCACATGTGGCAACTGCTGTGGGAACTATGGTTGTTATTCAGGTTAGTACACACTGTGGAATTTTATAGTATTTCTTTTTTCTGTTTACATATTATTTGGTTAACTTCTTTCTGCTGCAAGAAGTAGTTCTTCATGGGAGGTTTTTAATTTGACTCAGGGTGGAATTGGCCCAGCTGGTTTGTCTGCTGAGGATCTTCATGTTCTTGACCTCACACAGCAACGACCACGGTGGCATAGGTTGGGCCTTGAAGGTTGCATGTGCATGCACCTTATTTATACATGACAATGGGTTATTTGATATGAATTTCAATTGTATTTCAGGGTTGTTGTTCAAGGCCCTGGACCAGGGCCACGCTATGGCCATGTGATGGCTTTGGTAGGGCAAAGGTATCTCATGGCAATTGGTGGAAATGATGGTAAATAATCTGTTATTCTGATTTTATTTTCATGTACGATATGATTTTCTAATTAATTTTTTGTTGAACATTTTTGTGTATCTTTTCTAGGAAAACGACCTTTGGCAGATGTATGGGCCTTGGACACTGCTGCCAAGCCTTATGAGTGGCGTAAATTGGAACCTGAAGGGGAAGGTCCACCTCCTTGCATGTACACCCTCTCTCTCTCTTTCCTCCTCACACACACACACAGAAGTGGTTTTTGTGGGCCAATCTTAGGATAGATGGTTCTATTTTTATGGTTCCTGGTCTCTTAGAAAGTGCAATATGCAAGATATGAACCAAAATGACTGTCCCTTCTCTGATATCATATTTATTGGTATGCCCATCTTATCATGGATGTGGTTGCACATGATTGATATTAATGTATTTCTATGTACTTCCTCCTTTGTAACATTGTTAAAGCTTGTAGTCTTGCTTATGTTCTCAAAGACATTGGTGTGAAGCATCCTATATGATTATTGTTCTTTATTTTTATTTATTTGATGATTTATTTGGTGATTGTAGATTAGCTCCTTGTTGACAATTTTTATTTGACTAGGTATGCTACTGCAAGTGCACGATCGGATGGCCTTCTTCTGCTCTGTGGAGGGAGAGATGCGAACAGTGTGGTGAGTTGCAAAGTCCCCATTCTGTTGTCTAGAGTTGGTAAATGTATGGCATAATGTATATATGTTTTTGAATTTTGGTTTTCTGAACAATATAGCATAAGATTTCATGACCTATAGTTTTATCGTGGCATTTCTTATTGCTTTAGGGAAGCTTTTCCTTATTTAGTTGGGTAAAACTTAAATTCATCTGAATAAATTTTGGCACTAATTTCAATATACATTTTATCTATGTTGATAGGAAGAAAGAGGCATTCTAATGAATTCTGAAGAATTTGAAAATAATAGCAATGAAGATATTTTAAAAGATTGAGCTGAGATGCACGTAAATGGTGTCTTAATTTTGTCCTTTTGTTCTTTTAAAATGTTTAGATCCCTTTTTACCCTTAGATTTGCTCAATCTGTTCTTTGCCTGTGGTTTCTTCTCTCTTTGATTCTTTTCTCAGCCATTGGCAAGTGCATATGGACTTGCAAAACACAGGGATGGCCGTTGGGAATGGGCAATTGCTCCTGGTGTTTCACCATCACCTAGATACCAACATGCTGCTGTGAGTTTTTCTTTTATTCCCTTCACTCATTTTTAAATAATTCAGTCTATGAATTCTTCTAGTTATATGAATCACATGAACATACTATGTTTCTAGGTCTTTGTCAACGCTAGGCTTCATGTTTCTGGTGGGGCACTTGGTGGCGGACGCATGGTTGAAGACTCATCAAGCATTGCAGGTACTTGATATTGTTCTTTTTAATGTCTCGACTTCTAGTGATGTGCTGTGCTAGCCATTTTACTGGTATACTATCAAATATGGGTTTGTAAAAGCTTAAGGTTTAAAAGTAGTTTTTCAGGTGAAATCTGTTATAAAATTCCCAAATGTAGGTTGTTCATTTTTCTGGAAAAAAGATGCAATGGTAGTGTAGACTTTAGGGAACAACTTTTCTTAGATCTGAAAGTTGTCCACCCTCTTGAAGTTTTCCGGTTGGTTCCTTTTGCTCTCTCTCTCTCCCCACATCTTGTGAGAAGTCATATTCAAGTTCATTAAGATCTTCCCGCTTGTAACAACAAACTAAAATTATTATTGCCATTTGATATCTGAATGGTATTTTACTAGGAAGTTTCAAAACTTATTTCTGGAAATTTGTTAAACTTTCACAAAAAAGCAGGACATGTTTAATTTCTAAATTTATTATTTTAGAATAGGAAATGTTAACTGATAATGTTGTATCAATGATCATTCAGCCATTTATTTTCGTGGAAACACTGTTTTTGTACATCTAATAGTTCCCAACTTTTTCACATTTCTTGTAGTGTTGGATACTGCCGCGGGAGTTTGGTGTGATACAAAATCTGTTGTTACTAGCCCAAGGACAGGTAGATACAGTGCTGATGCCGCTGGTGGAGATGCTTCAGTTGAGTTGACAAGGCGTTGCAGACATGCGGCTGCAGCTGTTGGTGACCTAATATTCATTTACGGTGGTTTACGTGGTGGTAAGATATCCTTTTATTCTATAATATGTGCACCCAATTGTTTTCTAGCCTCAGCATTGAGTTATCAGTTACCGATTAGATGCATATGCCTTTACGTTGTGTATTGCATGCTTAATCTAGAATGACATATCACCCCAAGGCTTGTCAGTGTATATATTTTGAGGAATAATGGTGTTTCTCTCTACACATAATTTTGTGTTGAATTTGTCAATTAGTATTTGTACATGTGATAATTGACGCATTATGAGATTCTCATCTGGTTATTTAGGATTGATCATTGCATTGGTTTTATTGAATGATCCTCCTAGTTCTCATCCTTTTAGCTCTTTAGCAAATGCAAGTTTTCTGGCTGATGCCTTGTGCTTTAAGATTGTTAAGATAGAAGTAACAGACTCTTTTATGGAAGTTTAATGGCTAGGTTATGTAGTTCCTCGCTTCCAGGTAAAAGGTCATTTATATTTGGGCTGTGATAGATGATAGCATGTAGGAGAAGAAAGGCATTTAATGGGAAGAGGAAGCTTGGTTTTGATATGGCTTGGACTGGATGGGGTGTATTAGGAAAACCCTCTTGGGATAGCAATATGGTATTAAATGGGCTGGTATGAGCTGTGAAAGTTTAATCCTTGCTTTTGTTGTTATACATTTAAATACGACACAAGGACATTGCAGAATTTGTAATTTCATAAGCTGGTTGTAAGGACCAAGGATTGATACCAGGGATAGCTCTGTGGCCTTGGTTCTTCCCCACTTCATGTTGAAGTTGCACTGTTGGCTAAAATTGGTGAAGAAGGATTTTGTTTTGTTCTCTGTGCATGGTCCTAACTGAAAATGTTCCTCTTTACTTATATTGTCATTTAGTCGTAAGAGAGACTACAAAAGTTTTAATTCATCTTGTGGGTTGAAAATTAGAGAAGTTTATTTCTTTAACATCTCTGTTTTCACGGAAATTTTAATTTCTTTTCATTTATCATAGAGTTTAAGCTGCTGCTATTTTTTGTTAGTTAGTGCAAATCCGTTTGAGAATCAATATTTCATAAATTTTGTAGTGTGGTAATATGTTGTATTTATGCTGTAGGGGTGTTACTTGATGACCTACTTGTTGCTGAAGACCTGGCAGCCGCTGAGACAACTGCAGCAGCTTCACATGCTGCTGCGGCAACTGCTACTTCTAATGCACGATTACCCGGAAGGTATGGATTTGTTGATGAAAGGGCAAGGCAAACAATGGCTGAAGCAGTATCTGATGGATCAGTTGTGCTTGGAAATCCTGTTGCTCCCCCTGTAAATGGGGATATGTATGCTGACATAAGCACTGAGAATGTCATGCTTCAAGGATCCCGGTAAGCTACCACTGTATGCTTATTGTTGTTACTTGGCTCTTGAATGGTTAAGCCTCCTCGTTTAATTCAAGGAGCTATATAATGTGGTATATCTTGCAGGAGAATGAACAAAGGTGTTAACTATTTGGTTGAGGCATCAGCTGCTGAAGCTGAGGCTATAAGTGCCACACTTGCCGCGGCCAAGGCGCGACAAGTTAATGGAGAAGTTGAACTTCCTGATAGGGATCGAGGGGCTGAGGCTACACCTAGTGGAAAACATATGTCTACCTTGATTAAGATGCCAGATTCTACTGGATCAAATAGTGTTGCACCTGCTGGAGTTCGGCTTCACCATAGAGCTGTCAGTATCAGACTATTGGCATTGTTTCTTACCCATGACTTTGTCTGATGTTTTCTTTATGCCAACAGGTTGTTATAGCTGCAGAGACTGGTGGAGCTTTAGGGGGGATGGTCAGACAGCTTTCTATTGACCAATTTGAAAATGAGGGCAGACGGGTTAGCTATGGGACTCCTGAGAATGCAACTGCAGCTAGGAAACTATTAGATAGACAGATGTCAATCAATAGTGTCCCCAAAAAGGTACTAATTAATAGCCTTTGTTTTATTTAATTTGGTGTGTGTGCATAGCTCCTTCGCATTTTGGGGGTAATTGTTGAATGTGTCTCCAAGTGAAAGATTTGAATAGTAATACCAGGATCTGCAAGGGTGTTGCCCCAAACTTCGAAGACTAACCCTTAAGAATGATTTCTCTCTATATGAACGGTTTACTTCATGGAGTAAGATATTGTTATAGCATTTATCTTTATTGCAATGTGATTGATTATAGTTTTAGTCTTTGAGGTTTCTTAAGGTGAATCTTTTTTATTTTTATAGACGTGGTACTTAATAAATTTAGGATGAGGGTATCTTTTTAACTTTCAAATAGAGTTGTTTTTTTTTTAAACTTTCAAGTGAAGATGACAGGTTTCTCCCATCTTTTTATCCTAGGGAGAACAATTATCCTCCATAAGGCTTTGCTTGGTATGAAGGATGGAAGGAGTGAGGATGTAAAATTTTTAATCTATAAAGGAGTGAGGATAAGAAATATGGCAAGATTCATAACAGCTTCCTACTTTATAGCTTGACCGTTAAAATCCTCACTCCTCATCCTTCATGCCAAGCTGAGCCTAAATGTTCTGTACTATTCCTGAGGTGGTTACTTCCCTTGATGCAACATGGAGAGGGGCAAAGAGTAAAAAGCTTGAGTGGCTATATATTTTTGGATTTTCCAGCTGAATACATCTCATAGCAGTGAAAAAAAAACATTCGAAAAGCTACAGATTATTTTGCATATGATTATTTGAAGGCCAGATTTCATCACCATACTCTCAATGCATTATAAATCTTCTCTTTGCTTTTCAATCTATAGCAATGCACATTAACATGTTATTGTTGAATTTCTGATAAATTTCTTCTGTTATTAGTTCTATGTTGCTTGGACGGAATTCATCCTTGAGATTTCTCTTACTACAATTGGATTACAGGACATAAAAATCCAATTTTTTCTTCAATATGCCAGTTTTATAATGTAATTAATTCTTGTACGATGAACCTCAGTTGTCATTTACAATTGGTCCCTGAGATACTAGTGAGTGTTACAGCTGATAGAAGTTTCTCTTAAGAATTCAATTTAGTTATGCTCCTATTAGATATTTCAAATGCTTCACTCAAGCACCTTTAAGAGATCCATTTGTTCTACTATAATGGTTTATATTTCACTTTCCCAGGTCATTGCACATCTTCTGAAGCCTCGTGGTTGGAAACCACCAGTTTGTCGACAGTTTTTCTTAGACTGCAACGAAATAGCAGATCTCTGTGAAAGTGCTGAACGAATATTTGCTGTTGAACCAACTGTTCTACAGCTGAAAGCTCCTATTAAGACTTTTGGTGATCTACATGGTCAATTTGGGGATCTTATGCGTCTTTTCGATGAATATGGTGCACCTTCAACAGCTGGGGACATTGCGTAAGTGTTTGGTCAAAATATCTTGTTTTCTGAGGGCACTTTATCAGAGCGATGTTTCAGCATACTAAGGGTTTCAACTGACCTCTTAATATCTATAAATACTATTCTCCTCTCGTGTGTAATCTGCATGCCCTGTATTGTATCTTAAATCTTACATTTTATTTATTTGATACTAATTTTGTGTAAATTACTATCAGGTATATCGATTATCTCTTCTTAGGGGATTATGTGGACCGGGGCCAACACAGCTTGGAGACCATTACTCTTCTGCTTGCATTGAAGGTAATTATAGAAGTTCGGTACTTTTACTATCTTCTCATGCTCACTTTTACTTCCTATTGAAGTTGAGACAAACCATGATTTTCATATAATTATGTTAATGTTGCAGGTTGAGTATCCCAATAATGTACATTTAATTCGAGGGAATCATGAAGCTGCGGATATCAATGCACTTTTTGGCTTCCGGATTGAGTGTATTGAGCGCATGGTATTGTTTCATGCATTAGAAAAATGTTGGTCCTGCTTTGTATAATAACGTTTAAGTTGCAAATCTGATGGCTTGTGTAACAGGGTGAGAGAGATGGAATATGGGTGTGGCACCGCATAAACCGTTTATTCAATTGGCTTCCTTTGGCAGCTCTAATTGAAAAGAAAATCATTTGTATGCATGGTGGCATTGGTCGGTCTATAAATCATGTGGAACAGATTGAGAATTTACAGCGCCCAATTACAATGGAAGCAGGCTCGATTGTTCTCATGGATTTATTATGGTTAGAGCATGTTATTGTTTGTTTTGGTCATGAAATATATGGTATTCATTGCTTTAATTTGCTGATGCATTCTACATCCATTTTCTTACTCCAGGTCTGATCCAACAGAAAATGATAGTGTAGAAGGGTTGCGACCAAATGCTAGAGGTCCAGGGTTGGTTACTTTTGGGGTGAGCATGCTACTTTAAAACTACAGCAGTTCAAGTCCTTTATAGCTACATGTTGCATTGATTTGAATATTTGAGAAGTACTTAGATGGGAATTTGATTGTCGCTGGCTGGTTATCTCCTTATTCTACCCGTAAAATTGTATCTCTCTCCCTTCAACAGCTTTATATGGAATGGTGCTACCCTTAAAACCCTTGAAAGTTAAATGCTTTTGACTTGGGATTCTTGTTTAAATTGCTTCTGTGTTCCTTTTCCTCCTTGCTTATGCATGTCTATATCTAAGTAAAACAGTCTTTGTTGATATCTCAAGTGCCAATTTTGCTAATGTTTTGTAAATGGTTTTTCCTAATGCAGCCTGATCGTGTTATGGAATTCTGCAATAACAATGATCTCCAGTTGATTGTTCGTGCTCATGAGTGTGTTATGGATGGTTTCGAGCGGTTTGCCCAGGGACATTTAATTACCCTTTTCTCTGCTACCAATTATTGTGGTGTGTCCCTGACTCATGTTTTAATTTACATACCTTTTGTCTATCAGGTCCACAAACAATTTAGCCTTTAAATTTTGCATCATGCTTGTCTTTGTAGGTACTGCTAATAATGCTGGTGCAATCTTAGTTTTGGGTAGAGATCTTGTGGTAGTTCCTAAACTCATTCATCCTTTACCCCCAGCAATGTCATCACCAGAAGCATCCCCAGAACGTCATATAGAAGATACATGGATGCAGGTGCTTCCTCTTTCTCTTTGTTAGCAGTAATTGAACTTCTGCTATCTCTGCATGATTTTTACTTGTACTACATGGACTGCTTTAATGATGTTAATTTTTGTGTTTATGGGATCAGGAGCTGAATGCTAACAGACCTCCAACACCAACTAGAGGTCGTCCTCAAGTAGCAAATGATGGAGGCTCTCTTGCTTGGATATAGTAGATCCTTCCAATTGTTTCTATATACATACTCATTCAGGCTCATGCTATACCACATGGGGATTCTGGTTTTCTGGATAGAGCATGCTGCCATATACAGGCATTTTCCGAACTTGTAATCTCTCCCATTAGAAGTTAGAAGGGTTTACAAGATTTTGGTTTTTCGCGGTTTTCAGCAGACTATAGGCATTGAGATCATGAAAATGATACCAAGTTCCGGAACCAGATTGCATACGGTGTAAGTTAGCTTTTTGTAATGTACTGAAAGTTGCAGTTCGGGCTTCTTCTGTAAATTGAGCCACAGGCAGGTGGAAAGATGGCAATTGGGTGGATTCTTCAAATGGGTTGGTAGTAATTTTCACATTTAGTTTATATATTTATATATGTATATTCATCATTTTAGGATTAAATATTTTTCGGTCCTCCTTTGAGGTCCATTAATGTGATGATGATGAGAGATAAATATAATAAATATATGTGTATCATATAGAGGGCATAGATTGGTGTAATTTTCATACTATGTCTGTGTACAATGGTGTAATGTTTTTTGTGTGAAGATAAAAGAAACCATAGTAAACAACACGAGAAAGTTTAGGAAGGTGTGATCATCGTTTTTTATTTTTATTTTTGGTGGGGTTAGCTTTTGGTTGCTGCTATTTTTATGCAATTATTTTAGTTTACATTTACATCCTTGTTCTGATCTGATTTTAGGTTATGTCAACCACGGTTCAAGTGTTTGATTCTATTTTTTTTATTACAAATAATAACTAATGTAATATATTGTTAATTTTATGAAGTACCCATTTGATTGAAATTGCTGCTATATAATTAAGTTATAAGTGAAATTATATCAGTGAAGTTTAAATCCTGACAAGGAGTATTAATTACTGTTCTTTATACTGTTGATCTATAAAATTCGTTTTAAAACATTCCGATCGAAATAAGAATTTGACTTGTTTCATGTTAATTTTGAAAGTATAATCTTCAAATAAGTATTTTGTAATTTATTTCCATTTTTAAGATCTTGTTGACATTTTAAGGTACGTAAATTAAACACAAATATAAGGGGAGGAAATGAAAACATCCTTCATTTTTGCTTTTTATAATAATGGTAGTAATTATTAATACTGTATGGAGGTCAGGACTAGTGTTCCGTAAAAATTTATTCACATCAAAGCAACGTCGCACCATATTGTCACCCATCACAAAATAACGTCAATACTTCACATCAACCATACTCATATCGATCTGTATGGATCCACACCACCGACAAGTACCATTTTTATCTTGCGATCAGTTTATATTATTTCCCCATATCATTCAGAAACAAAAATGCCACGCTTCATATTGAAAGTTTAACATGTAGAAATACATACAATGAGATTGTGTTATATCATATATTAAGAAAAATGTATATCATGTTACACGTGAGTGAAAAAAACATTTTATATAAAAAAATGTTTTTAAAATTAATTTAACAATAAATATAGGTGGGATGTATATAAATCTTTTAAACACGCCTCATCCTTAATTATTTTATTTAAAGTATGAAAAAACAAAATAGTATATTAGTCCTAAAATACATATCATATGTTATGAAACCTGAAAATGAACTATATATTGCATATACTTGAAAAGATACTAAAAAACACGAAACAGGTAAATTCAGAGGGGTTCATTAAAAGAGGGTGATACGAATACATATCAAATATTGGAATAACACTGAGTAGGTTGGTTGAAAGCTACATTGTAAACTAATAATACAGAGAAAGGGAAGTTAAGTAGCAGTAGGCAGCAATTAACCCCGCTTTACGGGCCTCTGAACATACGATTTGTTGGGATCCTCTGTCTTCAGTTTCGGGGGACGAAGTTCTCCTTTCTTCGACTGTAAACATACATACAAACCCATCAATCTTTTTCCTTTTTTAAATTAGCAATGACTCCACAAAATCCCTGACTTCACCAATATTATATAACCTTTACCTTTTTCCCTGACTTCATAAAATCCCTCCAACTTGAAACCTGACCAATACATGAAAAAACCCATAATTTAAAAGACTGGACTGCAAGATATCATATCACAAAAGCTGTTCAACTATCCAAGAACCGTAAGTGTAAAGTCATCAGCTAAGGTAGTCAACTTATAAAAATAAAGCCGGAAAAAACATACTCGCTGTTCCCTTGTTCCTTCCCACTGCTCCTCATGTTCACGCTTCCGTTTCCACATCTCCTTTTGCTCTTCTTCATCCTTCTTTAGTCGACCTTCTTCTTCAGATATCTGAAGATGAAATAAGAACAGATGATTTAACTCATCATAGTAATAGTAAAGCCTGAGCAAGAACAACTAAAGAATGCAAAGGATATTAACAGAACCCAACATACCCTCATTGCCATTTTTCTCCGCCGCCATTCCTGCTCGGTCAATAACTCTTTAACCTTCAATTTCAACTCCTGCTGGAACTCCCCTGATTGTTCATATTCTAGTTCAGATTTTCCCTGCAAATAAACAGACTAGCTTAGTCTCTTTGCTTGCCATAAAAATCTAGAGGAATTGGATGGGACAGGTCAGCATTAAACATCAAATTTCATAGGAAGGTAATATCAGACATAGAAAAGCAACAAGAATGTTTATCAC
Source organism: Gossypium hirsutum (assembly GCF_007990345.1). NCBI lineage: Eukaryota > Viridiplantae > Streptophyta > Magnoliopsida > Malvales > Malvaceae > Gossypium > Gossypium hirsutum. The sequence goes on from NC_053441.1 coordinate 6,599,672, forward strand.
AAATATTATTTTAAAGCATACAAAAACAGATATTCAATCAAGGCTGCATATTGACAGAAAATTGAGCCTCCATTACTTCCTCTAAGCATGAAAGCTAAAACTCTAATTACACCAAATCGGTCTATGTGAAACTTATAAGGAAAATATACTAAGGCCATACCTCGTCAACTAATGACTTTAGTTTGGAAGCTGTGTCTTTCTTTAACTGCTTCTTCCTCTTAGCTCTAAGTTCTTCTGCACATTGCACCAAATGAAACATGAGAACTTATTTCAGTTACCGAAGGTTTTAGATTTATTTTGTTTATTCATGCAAGAGAGGAAAAAAGAAAAAGAGACAAAGCTCAATTTAAAAAGATCAAATCAAACAGACGCACATTATGATAGCACATCGCCAATTATAATCATACTGATCTATAAACTGACAAGTTTACTAGTTATTCATCGAACGAACTGAACATAACAAAAACAGAGAAGTCAACTAAAGAAAAGTGAAAACTACATGCCATTGGGAATAAGATTCCAAACAAAAGTTTCTGATTTTTGAATAAAATTTCAAGTAACAATGCTATGCAAATAGATAAGGCCTCCTCAGAAAGTTAATAAAATTTATGGATTACCTTTTGCAGCAGTAACTTGGCTAAGAATATAATCCCTTTCTTGTTGATCAAGCAATTGTTGTTGGGCTTTTGCTAGTGCTGCTCACAAGTAAAAAACCCAGTGTAGTTAAGACAATCTAACATAAACATTTCCAGTAATTGTAAAATAAATACAGATGCATCACAGAATGATGAAAACAACTTATCCTTAATATTTCTCCACTCACGCCATGGATAAACAGACAAGAAATATAAGTATGTAGAAGCAGGGCATTACATCCTAACATTTTATGTGAAAGTAGTGGTGCAAAGTCATTATTAATCTTACTGCAACTAAGTTGCAATTCTAGTGTTATTAAATGCTGACATCTGGTGTTATTAGGGCTGAAATGGTTTCAACTTTTTGCAAATGAATATGGTGATAAAATTAGATGGAAAGTAGGACTACAGAGCTAAAATAGAGAGAAGAATTCTGAATCTTCTCAATTCTTTATCTAGTTTTATGCTGTTTTTTTTCATATTCAACACAAACACACATCATCATTGTTTTCCTTCTTCCATCAATCATTCATCCTAAATTTCATATCATTTTAAACAAACAACATAATAGTCGGTGCCTAGCTCAAGGCGCAATAACTCAACCAATTTAAAATTCATCAAGATGACTTGCACATTTGATGCTGCTTATCATTATAGGTTCTTATAGTTGAGGGACCATCAAAAGGGCAGATGCAGTCAGAAAACATTAGATATTTAATCAGCACAAGGAATAGACAACAACAACAGCAACAATAGTAAAATTTAATTAATCTGATAATGTTCTATTTAAAGTTAACCTAATAAGGAAGCCTTTCCAGATGTGAGAAAAACATTATCTACTAACCTAATAAGGAATAGACAACAACAACAGCAACAATAATAAAATTTAATTAATCTGATAATGTTCTATTTAAAGTTAACCTAACAAGGAAGCCTTTCCAGATGTGAGAAAAACATTATCTACTAACCTCCAAAAGCCTCTTTTGCTTGTGGATGCTTGCATTTATCAGGGTGGACCATTAATGATAACTACATACATTTAGCATGAAATATATCAATAACTATCCAAGTTAAAGAATCACCAACAGCTGAGGAAATGGCCATGGAAGAAGATCACCTTACGATACTGTTTTTTGACATCATCTAGTGATGAATCAAATGGCAGCTTCAAAAACTCAAACGGATTTAACTTGAAGCATGAAAGGATCCTACAATTTCCAGAGAGCATTTAAATGTGCCAAAAGTTAATCAAGACATTATGAAGAAAATAGCTCATCAACAATGAACAGAAACGTCACTGTTTGCTAGAAGCAAATCAAATTAGTCGGAGCACAACATAAAACAAAAGGAAAGGCATAACAAGGATAAATTAATAATTGATGGCCAGGTAGCTTTCTCATGTACACTAACATCACTTCGGTATTGGAAAAAGGATCAGAAAAAATAGCATCTCTCATGGATTAAGATAGTTCTTTCAAATAAAAAAGGCATCCAAATAATGTCATACAATAAAGTCATGAAGTAAAAATGTAAATCATTAATACAAGAACTTCCCAAATTCTGGGGTTTATGCAGCAATGAATATAACCAAGCATCCATCTATGCATAACAGACAAAAAGTTATAGCAGTTGCCTCAATGATCCAAATCAATCACTATATTTGAAGCAAAAGCTAAATCAAAGATCACTAATTCAGAAAGAGGGAGAGGGTCAGAGGGAGCAGCTATATTGCTACAACTCTATCTTATTTTTTCTTTTTTTCCCAAAAAGATCCATTTTGGCCACATATCTGACACCTCAAACTGGGTCTGGATACGGGAAATGACCCTTCAAACATAGCAACAAGCCTTGGCAAAACTGAAAGCAGCTCGGCTCTGGCCTATATTCAACTTGCATGCCTATATGTATATGGAAGGAGAGAATGATGTATCTATCGCATCTCTGGTTATCACACCAAAGGTACAAGGGGATTAGAAGAAAATTAGTGCTTTACATTTGACTAAAACACTAAACATCTAAACTTATGTCAAAGTGCCCCAATTTCATGTTACTAGACAGCTTAAATTATTGTAAGTGCGTCCAAATTCCCTACAGCTTGATGCTCTTGCGCTTATGCTAATAGTAGACCGGTTATACTCGTACTGAATGCACCAATGCACTCTTATAGAATATTATTGTATTTAGGGGTTTCACCATCTTAGATATTACTTGCATGACTATGATCTTGAAGACATTTATCAATATCAAGTTCTCATACAAAACAGCAAAAAGAAAAATGTAATCTAGAATTAATAAACAGCTACGAAGAATACCCATAAAATTAAACGAATAATTGAGCTACAAGTTTTACACAAATATTTCTTAACTAATCATACTGTTACAGCTATAAAAATCAAACTTAAAAAGCTACCCAATTCATCGAATGGTGAAGTACGTTATTTGAGCTCAAATTTTACAGAAAGAAAGCAACAGTAGAAATTATATAAAAAAAATTGAAAACCTTCACCGAATTCATATTTGATGCATATATAACAGAATGAACCCTAATAGCTGAGACTCCAATAAAACTAAAATAACTAAACAAAAAAAGAAAAGCCACAATCCCATGCATAAGAACAAATTAACGGGAGAAAAAAAAGGATAAATTATTAAAATCAAAGGAAAGAAGAATAAAGAAGATAGAAAACCTGACGACTTCGTTGTCTCTTTCGACTTCGCTGACTTCGGCGAAGAATTCTTTGAGAAGCAAATCCTCATCAACGCTGCTGTTGCTCTCTCCCATCGCTGATTTCTTGTTTCTTTGTGTATTTTCCACAGATTGATTCTCTATTCGACGGCTAATTTCGCAGGCCTGCCTTCTTCTGCCTTCGCGTTCCAGAGGCGAAGAAGAAGCAATAGCACGGAATCGGGCCGACTTGTTTGTTCTAGTCTATCTCTCACTTCGGGCCATGGATCCAAGTCGGTTCAAAAGTCCATTGACTGGGCTACCAGATCAGGTTGGTGATATAATATGTCCAAAGATTCAACCCAAATTTTCTTAAAATTTCGACTCCACCTTCTCCATGAATTAAATATAATAGAATATATCTCCAATATGGCATCTATAATACATATTATATTTGATTTAATAATTATAATTATATCGATTGAATTATTGTAACAACGAAACATACATTATTTTTTGTTTTAAATTTTTGAGTTATATGTAATTTAGGATTTATATAAATAATAATTATAATTATTTACATCATACAATTAATATAGAATATATAAATATATATGACATGACATGCAGAACGCAGTTAATGATTTTTTTTTTTAGACTTTACAAGTATGAATGTAATGCAATCATAGGATAAGTGCATGTCTAACTTGTTACAAAATAGAATCAAACCAGTATAAAGTACAAACGGATTAAGAATGGTAATCCGAACAACACTTGGTAGAATTAAAAATTCACACATAACAATCATCTATGGTAGAACTTGAAACTCAGTTCACACATAACAATCATCTATGGTAGAACTTGAAACTCAGTACTCAAATATCTAGAATTTTATTTTTACCGACGTGCTAAAGCTTCACAATTCATTCAATACAAATACAGATGTGATAAATTATTCTTATAAACTTGGTCTTAATTAGAATAAAGATTAATTGGTATCTTTTTATACAATATTAGGATAGAGAATAGAGATCACAAGATTTGAAACTGTATCAAATGAGTATGGATAAGAATTTTGATCAAGTTTAAAAAAACAATTTATCAATTTAATATTATTAAAGTTTATTATGGAAATTAAATACAAATGAAAGGGCTTCTTTCGGTTGATTGTCCATGTTTTGATACCCACAAAAAATAAAGTTTTAAACAATTAAATTAGTGCTACCAAATATGTACATTTTATTAATTAAAAAATATCCATCAAACTCAACAAGCTCATGTATATGGGTTTGCTGAATTGATGATTAAAACATATTTAATTATTTTATTTATTTTATTAAATCAAAAACAATTTATAAATAACTATCATATCCTAAACTCAGATAGGCATACATACTATTAGATCGTACAACTTAAAATTAGATGATTTACTCATTTTTTTATAAAAAAAAGATAAAGAAAACCGTACAAATTTACTTTTAGTATATCAATGACGAGTATAAATGTAAATAATTTTATATGTTTTTCTAATTTGACTGACATTTAAATAAATTGATTGTTGTTGTGCATGTAAAATTTTTAATTAATTTTTTTTATGAATTGATTATTAGTAAATTTTTATTTAATTTTAATTGGTCTTATGATCATATTATGTGGATTAAGAAACATGATCTTTTTATAAATAATCTATTGCTGAAATTTTAATCCTAAAGAAATGTTTACAAATTCTAATCTTATTTAAAGTTATCGTGCAAAAGTTATAAAATAAAACATAAAAGAACACTGATAGTAAATAAATACAAATTATATAACAATATTTCATCATTTTCTCTTTCCCTTTTCTCGATTTTTTATTGGAAATTTGACTACACAATCACAATCACCCTCAAGGAGTGAAAGTGGAAAAACTAGGAAGGAGAGAAAAAAAAAACAGATAGGTTAATAATAGTAAGCAATGACAATAAATATAAGCACAAATTTCAAGGAATTTGATGTTTTTGGGGATGGTATTTTGATGATTGGCATCAGGAGGTGGCAATGCAATAGGTATCCCAGAGTAGAAGAGACCTTGTTTCTCTGCATCCTTTTAGCAAAGGAACAAAGTAATCACCATTGTTGCCCCTCAAAACCAGCAATTGTTGTTGATCCTTAGCTGTTTGATTCTGGGAGAGAATAAGATGGCTGTCGCTATTGTCATTGAGTGCTAGTGGCGCAAGGATGGCTGCCTTTGGCGACATGGGTTGATTGGGTCGATTCCAATAGTACTCATATGAATTGAATGACGCCGCTGTTGTTGTTGATGATGATGGTGGTGGCGGTGGTGATGGTATCAGCCTAGCCATTCGAGGCCACGGTGACGGTGACTGTAGTGGCGGCGGAGTGCTTGGCTCAACTTTCTCCTCTTCTTCTTCTCCAAATTTAACTATTTCATCAAAAGTTTCAGGCCATGTCGGGTTCCTGTTTGCTAACCATATGGGCTTGTTCATCATTACAGCTAACCTATGGACATTCATTGCTCCGCTCGAAAGTTTATTAGCCTTCTCCATCTCGCAACCTCGATCTCCTTCTTCTTCTTCATCGATGATGTCCATTTGATCAGTTCCTTTCTCTTCATCTCCAAAGCTTTCAAACTCTTCCACTTCCTCTGCTTCTTCGATCATCATCACTTCATTCATGGCAAGAGTGAGGACTAGGCGACCATCTTGGCGTTGAGCGAGGAAGTTTTTCTTCGAAGGCACTGAAACAGCTTCAAGAACCAACCTGCCATTATCACGATGAGTCTCCATGCGAACTGATGCTCCATCTTTGCGAGAAAGGGAAGGGATTGGTGGAGGAAATGATCCATGGTGTGGCGCTTTCTTGGCAACCACATCATTGTTATATTTCAGAATCCTTGGCTGATCATCTTCATCATCGTAAGAAGCGAGTTTTTGCTGTCGGAGTCGTTGACCTTCCTCTTTACGATCTTCCTCCACGTCACCGGTTTCCGACGGAGGATAGGAAGAAAACCCATCGGAGCCAGTCTCGGAACCAAGGCTCTCAGTGCATATTTCGAGGCTTTTCTCGCTTAAACAGCTCCCCGATCTTTTTACAAGAGGGTGAATGTAAGGCGGGGGGAGCGATTTGGAGTCGTCTTGAGGTTTGCTTGAAATGATTGAGGTCCATATATCGAACTGGGCAGGCTTTTCGAGTGCCTTCTTTTCTTGATAATCCTCTTCTTCTGCTTCCTCTGAGGATGAGTCTGCAATGGAAACAGGGAGTTCATCGGAAGATGCAATATTGCTCAGTTGAGTGAGCCATTTCTTGGAAGACATATCAGCTGATAAAGTTCTTCTAAGTGAAGAACCTTTGGTTGGTCTCTGATCAGTATCCGATCCAAGAATAGATACTATGCCTTGCTTCTTAGTGACAGTAGTTGCTTCTTCAGTGATGTTCAAAGCTGAAGATAAGCCTATGCTCTTGCTAAGTGGACCAGACATCATCGTACTAGGCAGATTAATTGTACTAAAATTGTATCTGCATATATTAGAAAAAAAATGAGAGAAATATTCTAAAACCAAAACTTAGAAGATAGCTAGAATTTAGATAAGTAACTACCTTTGTGAAGAGATCAAACAACAGCAACAGCGTTCAACCGTGGTCTACACAGAAGGAAATGGGTGAGGGGTGGTTTGATGGAAATGAGAGGAGAGGAATTGTGAGGGGTATTTATAGGAAGGCAAAAAGCCTTTGGAATCGTGTCCAATGGGACCGGCCTTACGCCACCATGAAAATTGAAGTGACTCTTCCTTTGGGCTCAGAAAAGTTTATGATTTAAAGAAATTTAAAATAAAATAAAGCAGAGCCGATCATTACTCATTACGCTTAAACAAAATATTAATGGCATTATTCCATTTATAGAATTTTATGTTAAGATCCGGTATACAGAAAAAACAAGCACTCATGCTCACACAACTACACAAGTAGTCTGCTTAGATTTTTGCCCAATTAATTGACCCTTCATCCTCTGAAAATATCTACCAGTGAATATTTATATGATTAATACTAGTAAAATCAACTCCATTGATTCGACGGGGTTTCTGGGAAACTATGATATATTTTTGTTTAAATCGAATATAAATCCTTTTAATTCTCAAAGAAACAAATAAGTACAGAAACTACATATTTTAACTCAGTAACATAACATAAAATGTAACGGTAAATTGTATTGAATTAGCAGTGATCACATATACCGTGAAATGAGATTGTCACATTGAAGTGTCAATCTTAGAGTAAAGAAACGCAATAGCGTATTGGTATCGATGCCTTTCTTCCGCTGAACGTGGCAGAAATTGGAAGGCAAATAGTGACAAAAAATGGAGCAAGAATACAATGGAAGGAGAGCTGGACACCATTAATCCTGGGCTTGATAGCTGTGTTTTCCAGATCATGAACCTCTCTCCTTTTTTTTTACTTACTTCAAGGCTCAATACATGTCAGAATAATTCATATATGGCTACTTCTTTCAAAATGCCAAACAGTTGGATGGTTTAATTGTTTCACAAAACTCAAAATTTTCAAGCAGTCCAAATATTCAATACATGAAATTAGATCACCATTTTCTATGAAACATTGATATACACCCAAAGCCCCTTTCTTTTACTGGTTTCGGAAATGTAACAACACAATATTGAAAGATAATATTTATTATATGGTTGAATATTTTATGCACCATGTACATATCCAATCAGACCATAATATATCATTTAAATTTTTTTAAAATAAATTTACTTACCATTATTAAAAATATAATAATTACGTATGAATTATCAATGCATTAAATATAAATTTTTAATTAATTGTATTAATTTTTTAAAGATTTTTTTTCAAGTCATTTGTTTCCTCTTCATTGTTTTTCCTAAATTTGTCCAGCGGTGTAGCCTATAAATTGATTACCACCCGCCTTTTTCTCCTCCCATCAACTCTCACTTTTTTGTTTTCTTTATTCACTTCATCTTTTCAATTTGCAAATTTGTTATGAGTATTTTCACTGTTTTCACAAGTTGTAATGAACAGATGATGGTGTTTGTCGTCATTAAACCTCCATTGATCACAACAATATCTCTTGAAAAGTGGGTTGATCATAGATACTTGAATGGTGGCTCTTCATCAGCTTCTTAATATGTTTTTATTTCTATTTTAAGAGTATTTCAAAGTAATAAATAATTTTGCGAGTCACTTTGGACCCATGTCATCTTAAGTGTTATATGTTTTTTTTCTTTGCTTAATAAGTTTTTACTTTTGAAAGTTTTTGTCTTGGTTAGTACAAGTTTCTTACTTTTATTTATACATGCAGTTTTACTTTTGGAAGTGATTTTAGGGACGGTTTTGTCATCATCCTCTATAAATTGGTGGATGCTCGGTTATGTTGTCAATTTTGCCCACTGCTTGAGACCATTTAGGGCTAATTTTCTTATTATGTTAAGTGCTTACAATCACTCTAAATATGTCACGTTTGAGTTGTGACAGTGTCAGTTGTCAACATGTCGTAATGTTCTATTAGTGTTGAGGCTGAAGTCTTTATCGTGTTGATGGAGCTAATCATTGGTGACTAGTGTTTGTTATTTATTTCTTTTTTCCGAACTGTATATCCTATTCATAAAATGAATTAATAAATTTCACCATTAAAAAATATGAATTTTTATTAAACATATTATTATTTATAAAAAGAAAAGAAAGAAAAAAGAGATGATAAAAATATCCACTATCGTACTAAATCCGTGTGATTGGGTTGGGGTGGGGGTGAAAATGGCTTAAAAAGAAGCGGAGGAATCACTTTCATAGGCCAACACGATTGGGCGGCCATAAACTCATCCTTCTCATAAACCCTAAGTGATAGAGATTCTATCCATCCATCATCTTATTATTATTTTTTAAATTATCGTTTTTATAAAGAATATCTTTAAGCTTTATATTCACATATTTTTTTTAAATAAATACTAAATAAACAAATAATGAAGAATAATGTATGTGGAAACAACTTAAGGTGTCACGTCTGGATTTTGGGACCCTTTTTTTTATTTTTGCTTTGCTTAATTTGTCCTTTTTCCTCTTTGTTATTATTCATTTTTATTTTTATTTTGACAAAGTCATGAAGATTATACGTATATGAAAGAAGTGGCCAATACGAAGCATCAGCGATCATATATAATTCTATAGACGCCAAAAGTTGATGATGTTGACAATAAGTGTCAATTAAAGCACATATAAAATTTATGGATGATGTTATTAGGAATTTTTTATCCACATTTCTTAAATTTAATCGATATATCATTTATACAAATATCTTTTTTTTTAAATGTTCTATCAAAACATATGTACTAATTTGATTACTTCATTTATGATTTTTAATATGCTAAATAAAAATATTATTATACGTAATAGTTACTCTATCAGCAAGGACGTAGCCAGCACAGGCCAGGCTCGAGCCTCTCTTAAAATGGAAATTTTTTTATTTAAACTTATTAAATTTTTTAAAATTTTAAATTAGTAAAGTTAGAATTGCACTTTGCTCCCTATTTTGTAAAACTTAAATAAATAACATCATATTAACAAGACTAAAATTATGAAATAATGAATTTTCAAAAATAGATTTCCTATTATCAAATAAAACAATTATACTCAATGCTTAATTTTTACTATTATATCAAACAATTTTATAATATAAATTTAGTAACTATAAAATTCAATCCTTAATTTTTCAACACTTAATTTTTTAGTTTATTAAACACGCTCGTATTATATATTATAAGAGAAATTTGAAACAAATAGTTAAGTATTTTAAGTTGATAATTTTTCAATTTAATTCACTTGGAATTTTTAATTAAAAATAAACTTAAAATATATTAGTTTATTATTTTAAATAAATGTTTTATATAATGATTATTAGAGTCTAAAATAAAAATAATGTAAAATAAACACAAAATAAATGTTTTAATAAAATTCGTACTATTTATCTTCTTCTTTTTGCAAATAAAAACAAAACTATAATTTAATTATTAAGGGCTTTCAGAAAAGGGAGCAAATGTGGTGCATGACTGCATTCGTATTTACAGTTATTTATTTAATCACGTTACAATTTTATATTTATATCAATTTTAAAATATCAATAGTTGTTGGTGTTTAGTGTATTTATATAACGTTAATATTTTTTTGTGCTCATGTAATTATTATATCCTATTCAACTAATGAAGTCTTAAGATGTAGCAAAGGTGGAAGATTTGAGACTCCAAACGTTCAATTAATAGATTACAATTCTTTGATGTCCCCATGGTTGACAACAAAACAGGAATTGAGTACTTATTATTCATGATAGTGATGGTTTCGTTTTCTGTGGCGAGTTATAAGGAGATCATATGAACACTGAGTGAGTGGAATTAAGTGCGTTGATTAAAGGCATCACTTTGGCCCGCTCGTTTAACTTCGATAAGATCATTTTTGAGTTGGATTGTGCGAGCCTAGTCAACTATTTTTGGAAACACTGTGAGGACATTAAAATATTGGGCCATTGGATCAAAGAAGTTAGAGGCATGTTTGAGCTCTTCGTTGAAGCCGATGTTAAGTAAATTGGACGTGACAGCAATAAAGTGGCAGATAACCTTTGTAATCTTGCCTTAAATAACCAGTATAACTTATCTTTCGGTATGAAGTATTCAAGCAATATCCATAATTGTGTAATTTTTGATTCATTTTAATTGAGGTAGTGACCTTCGGCCATTTCTATAAAAAATAAATAAAATTACAATTCTTTATGTTAAATAATTTGAATTGAATTAAATTAAATTAAAATATTCAATTCAATATTTATAATAATAGATTATATGGTTGAGGCTATTAATACCTATACAACATTTACATGGAGGACAACTGTCTTTTTTATATAATGTCGTTAGTTAGTTTAAATACATTATTTTGATTAATATGTTGATGTGAAGTTTTAAGGATTATTAACACTGTTAAAATTCTTTATTAAATTTAAGTCTATTACGGTGTCATTATTTTACATGGGTATTAAGTGGGTACCTTTTTAATTTCAAAATGTCAGGCTAGCAAATTTAACAAAAGAATTATTAAAGTGTTAACAAATGAACCTAAATATTTTAAATTCGAAAAATAAATATACTAAATTATTAAAAATAAAAAGTAATGAAATTAAATTTCAAATATACGAAAAGTCTGGGTAAATGAGAAAATAAATAATTAATCCAATAGAAAACCGGAATAAAATTATACTCTATAATATAATGATTTGTAACTTTAAAAAAATATTAGCTAATAAAAAACAATAATTCCAATCTCATTTCTTAAAATCATGCAAAGGTTTTGACTTAATGAGAAAGTAAGTTATTTTGGTGTAATATAAAAATGTGATAAAGATGGTGAGATAAACTTCTAATTGGGGTATACTGAAAATATATTACATGAATAAACAATTAAAAATAATGTACCGAAAATACATAGTGGATGAATAAATTCGGAGTTGACTCGGCAGATTAAAATTTTGATGACACCAAGAATCCGATTTCCACTTTAAAATAAAATCTCTGTTGTTTAAAATGCAGATTAATTAAGGTGGTACAACACAATCCTAACAATACCCAAAACAAAAACGCTATACCATCACTCCGCGAGAGGCATTCACTGTCCTGATTAAGTATAATTAATTATTCGTTAATCAATGCTTCATGACTTATGATTCCACATTACACTATTAAATCAATTAATCTTTGTGTTAGTGAGGAAAAAAGTGGGAAATTAGAGAAAGTAAAGGTAGCTGATTAAACAATGTTGACCGTGTAAAATAATTTCTTTTTGACCATATATGAAAAGTGCTGGTGTTTGACCTAGCTATAGCCTTTAACTCCGTTATTTAAAATTGGAATGGCAGAGTTTCAATGGCCGGTTTAGAATCAATATATATTTAAAAGAGTTGAGTTATTAAAGATAAAATTATCAAAATAAATGCATATTTCTAATTTTATGATAATTTATTAATCTAAATATTTTAACTTATTATTCAAGTTTGGTTTAAAATATATTCATCTCTTAAGAGGTATTTGGTTTGTGAAATTTTATATTCTCAATGATAAAGTAAATTTCCATAACGTGAATTTCGTGTTTAGATTTCAAACATCATTTTGAGAAAATAATCTCACATTCTCAATAGTGCCAAGATTCCATAATATAAGGGGTAATTTTAATGTCATCTCTTCCTTAAATAATTTTACCTTCCGTGTGGAATCTTAAATAATATCTAAAAGGACATAAAATAAAACTCATTTTTTTCCAAAACAAAACCAAAAATCAAAACTAAAAATTCATATGAAAATAATTGAGACCTGAACCAAATTATGATAAATGGCTCGAAAAATCTAAAAAAACAATTGGATTGAACCGATCTCACTCCTAATACTTAGTAATATGTTAAATAATCTTACATTTTGATAATCCTATATACCATATGTAATATATTACATTCCATGAATTAAATCTCCTTAGGTAGCGCTTGGTACTATGAAAAGTAGTCACTTTCCTGATAATTTAGTCAATTGGAAAGTGATTCCAACATTTGATATGTCAAATTTTATTTACTTTCCTCAGAATATAACTTCCCCTTAGGAGTTACTTTCCCATAAACATGGCAATGTGATTCCCATGATAAAAGGTGAGAATGTTATTTTTCCATGTAAATTGGAAAGTTAAAAAAACATTAAGACAACTTTAACCTATTTTATATTGATTTATGGTATTAGTCTATTAATAAATGTAAAAAATAAAAAACTATTACCTCATTCCTCCTACTTGATTTTCTTTATTACTTAACCAATTATTTGCAAATAAGTTTTTTTTCCTAGTTTTATTTTTTTCTCAACTACAAATTTAATTTAACACATGTATTTGTATGAAGTACTTATTATTTTTATTTTAGAATATGGGTAGAATAATTTAAAGATCGTGGTTAGTCCTGAAATGGAAATGAAAAGGTAATGCCTTCGAAACTCTTAATGTTTGAAATTGTATGTTCGTGTAATGTTAAATAGTAAACTCGAATGAAAGGAATGAGAAAATGTAATGAAATTGTGATAATCGTGAAATAAAACATACATGATTAATTATTGTAAATCTGATATCGTGAAATGTCCATGTAGACCGTGGATATAGTTGACATGCCATAGGAACCAGAGCACTCCTGTGATAATTGCGTTTTTCATGATATTGCACTTCGGTGCCTCTTGTTCTGTTAATATGCTTTGGTGCCCATGTTTTTAGCACTTATGTGCTCCATATATCGTGATATGTTTCGTGTATCCATCTAGTTCAAACGTGTCTATCATGGGCTAAAAAGTCATGATAAGTGATTTCTAATAAAAGTTGTGTTCATGTTAATCCGTGAATGATAAAATTAGTGAATCAAAGTATTAATGAATTTTGTAAATATGAAATAACCTATTGATTATTAAGATATACTCATGAATGATAATAGTAACAATGTTTATCATAAATAAAGATCAAAGAAATGGTAAGGTCTGAATTCACGGATACTTACAAAGATTTCATGAAATTAATGCGTAGGTGAAAGATTATATTGAAGTTCTCTTTCGAAGTAACAACCTTGACACATTTCATCACATCATCAAGGCATGGGAGAACAAAAGTATGAAATAAATTTCCTAATATAGAGTATGGCATGTACAAAGGTGAATTAATGAAGTAAGAAAGAAAGTGTCTAGTTATTCTAATATTTGAGTTTAATGTGTTTTGAATGGTAAATATGAGGTATTACATAATTTATGAGCTTTGATTATTGATTGGAATAGACAACTTTGGTATGGTTTGGAGGTGTTTGAAAATAAAATTTTTGGGTCCTCTATCCTAGGTCTCGAGAGACATGAAATGTGTCTCGAGACACAATAGCTTCATAGCTAAAAAGCTACAGTATCAAGGTCATGTCCGAGACATATTGGACTTTATCTCAAGACCAGATAACTTCGAAGCTAAAGTTCTATAGTAACATGACATTGTTTTGGGACATATAGGCCTAAAATTGAAAATTTTTAATTGGACCAAAAGAGACTTAAAACGAAATTGAGATGGAATTAAACTTTATTGTTAGTCTAGTTAAGTTCTAGAAAGGGTAATGTGACCTTGATAATGGCCCAAATTATGAGTAATTGATATGACAAAGAAAGTTTAGTGCTAAATGTAGCATTCATTACTCGAGTTTATTGAGAAAGCGGTGTTACAGGACCTCTCTATAATCAATCCATTAAAAAGATCATGTAAGTCATCTAAAGACTGCAAAGATCGGCCAAACTCATCTTACAAAATTGTGGGCGATGGTGGAAGAGAGAATATTCTTAATGGGCTAATTATAAAGAGGTCATTAACTTTTAGCCAAAAGTAAAAAAATATCACTTGTCAATCACTTAATGGAGTAATGTGTTACGTCAACAATCTATCAAAGGATTAACCAAAATTATAGTAGCAATAATTAATTTTAACAATTATAAAATTAGAATGACTAAAATAGAACAAATTTTATTTTAAAGTGATCAGGGTACAGTTCACTTTTTTTTTTTAATTCATTTAATAAGTAAACTTTGGAGTATTAATGTATTTTTAACCAAACTTTAGAGGAGTAAGTTAATGTTTTTCAAACCAGAGAAGTAAGTGAATTTTTATCCAACTTTATTAGTTTGAATAATTTTCTCTAATATTTAAATATAATTATATTTGTTGAAGAACATGTTTAAAAATTATTAAAAAATCTTAAACTTAAAATTTCACCCATTAGTTTAACTTGTGTATTTATAAATGTGGTGATTAATCTCCAACGAGTAAACTTAAAATAGGAGAAAAGGGAAAAGAAGATGCCGAATTTTGATTAACAAAATTCCATGAATCTATTCCTTTTACCTCCCTACGAGACGTAGGCTTGCTTGGTGGTACAGCAAATTTTAGAGGCTTAAATATATTCAGGGGGCAAAGTCCTAACAGTTCAACAAATCACATGCTGCCACATCATTACATGCCTTTCCCGCGTAAATAAATTAAATGTTATAAAAAGGGAGACCAGGCAAACTTTATTGAAAGGATGGGCATAAGGTTCTGTCCGCCCCTAGCTAGCCTATCGTAATATACGTATTTAATTTTCCTATTTCTTTTGGTTTTTATTCCAATAATTTCCCCCTATCCTATTCTTAGAGCAATAAGGACCAAACATTTGCTCTTTCCGGTTCCCACTTCGCTGCACTGAGAGAAATATAAATAAATAACTAAATAAATGGACAAAATGAAGATAGCCGGTTCCGTGTCTTCTATTTTCATTTTTTTAAAATGCGAAATTATTATGTAAAAATATTGTTTTTAATTCATAACTATTCTTCATCTAAATACCTATAAACATTCATTGTAAATGTAAGACGTATTATACTTTCAATGAAAGCATGTTTGAATTTTGAAAATGACATTATTAAAAGGAGCCGTAAATGAACAAGGACAATTAAAAATTAAAAATTCTTCATATATACAAATACTACATTTAATATATAACATTGATATAAACTAGATTACGGCACATACTATATGGGTGAAAATTTTTTATGTAATAGTAATATTTATAAAAAATTAATATAAATAATAAATTTAACTTGAGTTTAATGGTAAAGCATAACTGCTAAAAGCTATAGAGATTTAGGTTCAAATCCTATTATGTACATTTATATTTCTATTTTTTTTATATACAATTATAAAAACACTCTCAAAATAATACTATTGACTTTGTAAGATTAGAGTATTTTCGTGAGTTTAATATTAATAGAATAATGATTTTAGAAATCTTAACAAGTGTCTTAAAATGCTCATATTTATACTATTAAAATATATATAAAGTATTTCAACAAAATATTAATAATACTATTTAAAATTAAAAATAATTATAAATATCAAAATTTATTTATTAAAATAAAATTGTAGTATTAATTTTTTATCAAATTAATAAATTATATTAATAACTTATTATATATTATTAAATATAAATATTCATGTTCTAATACTAAAAATTATAATATTTGAGATCAATATTTTAATATTTTTAAGTATTAAAATTAAAAATTATTACTATAATTCAATTTAGCTTTATTAGAGTTAATTTTTATTTAAAATTCATGTTGCTCATAAAAATATTTTTTTCGAAAATTGTCTTATGCTTTTAAAAGGGAATACAATTTAAAAATGGCTTATTTTCTCGACTAGTAAGCCATTAAATTAATTTCTATAAAAAATATAAAAAATGCAAAAAAAAAAAAACATCTTCTACAATTTAGTTTGTGAAACAAACATATCTAATTTGAAATTTCAGCGTGATTGTACATAAAAAAATATTTAATTTTTTTAAGATTCCATAAGCAATATCATTAGGAAAATACAAATCTTGTCGAGTATATTAAAAATATGGGTCAAATTTTAATCCAACTTATAAATCAAAAAAATAAGTAATATTAATTTATTATATATGAATATGATTACAACACAAAAGTAGAGGATGATTAGTAAGGGTGGTTTACACAAAATAAGGTGCGAAGAGCAATTGCTTGTGGAAAGATAAGAAAGTTGATAGAACTTAGGCAGAATAAGGTCAAATATTTGAGTCTGCCTTTACTCGTCGTCTAATGCGTATTTATAGAGGAAAGGAAAGGAAGGTTAGTCATGGCCCCTATCCCTCGAGTTTAAGCGTCATAGTGGGATGGCTGAGTGTCCACTTAGAGTGTTATAGAATTTGATTTGAATGGAACTGATGATGGAGCTATTGAATGCGATGGATTGATGAGTTTTTATAAGATACTTTTTAGATAGTGTGGGTCTTAAAATGGAGGCACTAGAACTAGGGTTATTAAAGTTTTAAGAGAAAAAATTATCAGACACGATAATTATGTAGTTGCATCATCGTGATCCAAATTAGGTTGTTTGAGTTGAAATTTGCGAATTTAACTTTGTATTTGTAATTTTTTAAAATTTATTATGAGTTGAATACGAAAATATAACAAAGATATTGTATGTAAATATATTTATGCAGCTAATGCAATAATGTTGGATGGACCTTAAATCACAAATTCCATCTCAGTCATTCGAGGATTATACCATATGTGTGTTTCTTGAAAGTCCATCGGCCATGGATGAAAATCTTTCCTACCCTACCACAAAAAGACTAAACAGATTTGGTCACAAAGGCAGAGACAAAAAAAAAAAGGAGAGGACAAAGAAATAAAGGGAAACCCTTGAAAATAAAAATACATCACAACCTTATAATTAGTGTTTCCCAACAAATGCTATCATTAATAAGTTATGGACAACACAAATTATATATTATTAAAATTTGTGAAATATCTAAATATGATTACATTACACATCAACATATATGAATGGTTAGGTGTAATATTTACGTTGAAATAGAAAAGTACAACGATTTTGAATTTTATAAATGATGTTATTAAAAAAATAATTATAAATTTTGAATATAAATATTAAAAAAATGCTGAAAAAGTTATAGAGATCAAATGGTGAGTTCAATTTAATTTACACTGTGTGCCTTCACTTAATTATAGTACCATATTAGACCTACAAAGAATATATATTAAGAGGTTGCCATCTATATATTAATACATTGTAAAATCTTCTTACGATCATCTTTAGTAATAATCATAACCCAAAGATAAGGAGTAAATGGAGGTCAAATTCGAATGACTAAAATCTTATCTACCTAAAAGCTAATTCAATCTGTTGAACTTGTGAAACTCATTTTTAATATTATTGTTTTATAATTTTAAATAATTTCACAATTAAAATTAAATACAAATTATTAATAAAAATATAATACTAACTTTTAAGAATCTTGTTAAAGTTTATTCTAATCTTTTGCCATATCTAATGAGATGATCTTGATGACATATAAAATTAGTGAATTAAAAAAAATACATGGCAAATTGCTTCATGTTTAAGGTCTAGTATAATCAATAAGGAAAATGTCCATTGACTTACAATGGGATGACAAGATTTATTATCCTGAAAAAAAAAAAAGAAAAGGAACCCCTAAAATTTTGTACAAAAGCTTCATATTTATCCAAAACCAGGACAATAAATATGACATTTCAATGCTATTATTGGGATGGTGTAAGCATAAGCAAACCCCCTCATTCCCGAATTATCTAGAAAATAAAAAGTAATTTCTTTTCCATGAAAAACAAAGCGGGAACGGTGTGATGAAGAAGGAAACGAAAAAGCAAAAATTAAAAGCACAAAAATATCATTTTAGGCATTATGAAAAATATATATTTCAAACTCAACATATTAATTAGGGTAAACTACCCATTAATTAGTTATAGTTCTTATTTTGGTTATTCCAAATTCTTTTTTGCTAATTTGGCTATCCCAAAATAGAAATTAATCAAATTGGTCACTTCATTCTTAAATAGTAACAGAAGACTAATGGTGTATTTTTACGTTAGCCACTCTAAAATTAAGACAAATTAATAAGGGTTGTTCCAATTTTAATCACCTAAATTTTTTTTATAAGAATGCATCATTAGGCTTCCCTTACCATTTAACAAGTGAAATGATCTATTTAATTAGTTTTTATTTTGAGGTGACCAAATTAAAAAAAAATTAGGAGGATCAAAATAAAAATGATTTATAATTTGAGTGAATAATGATATAATTTGTCCTATATTTAATACATATATAAATATTCATTTTGACATGATTGGAAAAGTATAAAATAAGGGAGGTAGGATAAAGATTCTGACATCTAACCTTCTCTCATTATTATTTATCATTATGAAAAAAAGAGAGAAGATTTTGGCATTAATTAGCCACAGAAACAAAAAGAGAAAGGGCAAAGGAGAAAGGAAAAAGTATGCCAAAAAGAATAAATTTGGCTTTTTGGCTTTGCATTGCATGCATGGCTTTCCACATCTAGCAATGATATTGGGAAAGCCAATTCTGCGAATGAGAAACAGCCACGTTTTCAAAATCCAGAGGGGCACGTAAATGGCTAGGTTCTGTTTAGTTTCGGATGGCTTGAGCCAGGGGTTTCCGATCACTTGGTTCGTGGTCCAATTCCCAGCCCCCTTTTAGGCTCACTTTTTGCTGTGACTGTGCCCATCCCTTCCTCCCATGGTTTGATGGTGAGATCAGCGGTGCCTATGGCTTTGCCATGGGAAGCCAACCACTTGAGTAATTGGTGGCCAGCCTAGCAGATTCTCCGTGTATTCCCAACCCTACCCCTTCCAAATATATCTCACTTATTTAAAAAATAAAAGAAAATCAAATAAATGCTAGTTTATTATTGGTATTTGAATTATGTCAATGAAAATTATTTGTACAAGTTTTTTTAAATATTTTAATTTAAAATATAAGTATTCAATACGGCTGTAAAATAAAAAAAATAAAATATTGATTTTAAATATGATGTTGTAAAAAAAATTTTTAAATAATATTTAAATTCATTAATGTTATGATATTTTAATAAAAATATAAAAAATAATTTATTGTAACGCAATATTAATATTTTGATATGTGCAATATAATTTTTAAATACTTATTAAACAATTAATATAAATTGTTTGTAAAGTTTAATTTAAATATATAAGCTATGTTTTGGATATTAAAATATAACTATTACAAATTTAAATATATAATTTTATACATTTAGAATAAATTTTAATATGAAAATAATTGTATACATAATATAAACATTATATAAAATATATTGGGCGGTAAATAAGGGTTAAAAACATCATTTGACTCCCAAAGTGAATTTCCCAACACAAAAGTTACAAATTTAAATTTTTACATTTGAGGTCAAAAACACTTTTAACCTCAATCGTCTTATGTTACTTTAGATCCTAAAAACACTTCTAAAACACAACAGAAAACAAAAACTAAATCACAGAAGCTATGATATTGTTAAATTTAACATCAAATTCTACTTAAATTAGTCATTGCACTTTCAAATACACAAGTAATGATGATGACAATTTTAATTAAAATGGCATAAATTTTTCTTAAAAATTAGTCCTTTTGTAGTTTTATGTTGATATGGATATTCTGTTTTGCTAAAAAGTCTGTTTGTTAGAGGGAATAATTAACAATATTAATTATTAATATAATATTTTAATGGTAGGGGGATATAACCAAATATTAATAAAGTTAGAAAATGGTAATAGGATGTGAAAGAAATATAAAACTAGGATTGGAGCGATGGGTTGTAGTGTTGTGAGTGGTGGTTTCCTTTTCAGATATTGGGTAGATGTGTCAAATTTAGGTTACGTACTTTTGGATTTGGTCATGCATGAGCTTAATCGAAGTGGAATATTCTTGTTTAATAATAAAAGGGTATTATTATGATGATCAAAGTGGTTAAAAAGGTTTATCCGCCAGTCTGTTTCCTACTTTCATTAGATTTTACGTTTGCTTTTGGTGAATACAAGCATATTGATTCTCTCATAATTAAAACAAGAGAGAAAGGGTAATAGGAATTGGTTGGAGTAGTTTATTTTACTATTACAAAAATTCGATTAACAAAAAAAAGTTAAAAGAGGGTTACCATTAAAACAAATCTATCTTAAAATCACTCCTTTATGATGAAATCATTTCCCAATATTTGGAGGCGTAATATGCACGAGTGAAAAGCCTTTGACAAGAATCTTTGCTGCCATCATAAAATAAAATAAAACAAAATTAATTTAAGCGATAGTTAAATTAGCCGACCAGACCGAATAGAATGAGCGGAATATTATTATATATGAAATACTTTTTGTCTAGCATCCATGATTAGAAAATTCATTGCAAATTTAATAATATTAATACCTGATTTACCACAAAAGAGAAAAAAGCCAAAATCACTTGACTGTTTATTATAGAAACTTGATGTCCAAATTCCAACAGCTCTTGCACATTAAGCATTATTAGCTTTATCAGTGACAAATTATAATATGTGCATTCCTATCCATTTCTTTCGTGTCTTTAATGTGATTCTCATGCCCCCACTTTTTTACTCCATTCATTGAGTTATTTATGCTGGGGTTTTAATTCGGACACAAAAATAATATTAGTTTTTCTTAATAATAAAGTGAATTCTGTTATCCATATTTTGAGATAAATGGTGGATTTTTCTTTTCTATTGGTAATAATAAATAGTGGATTCTTAATATGGCCATATATCAACAAGGAATTGTTTTATATATATCCAGACAACATGTCTTTGTCAAATCTGTGAGAAATCTTTACACTGATCCCTAACTCATGGCCTGGATGAGAACGTACGTTATCCAAATTCGCAAATGGCATGTGAATAAGATGATCGAAATGTAGGGTTCTTTATTTTTATTTTTTTGGCCATAAATATACGTAACTTGTAAATAATGAACCGCAAGACATGGCGAGAATGGTGGTGGTGGGAGCTGAGACAGGCAGCCGAGCACGGAGGCGAAGTGATTGGTTCGATGCTTGCCCACCCGCCGCTCGATCATTTCAACAGTGACGAGATTCGTTACAAGACGTCACTAGGTCTTTTATTGTTGTGTTGGGATTGTGGCTTGCATTATAAGCATGCTTGGTGAAAAATTACGTCCTCATGTTCCGTTCTTAGATTCTTTTTTGTTTCGGTTTTGAAAATAAAATAATATGGCTTAATATATGTTGGGTTGGGTTTGGAAACTTTGATGTAATGGATCAATTTTGTCCACAATTTATTCGTGAAATTAATTTCATTAAATTTCAAAATACCAAAGATATCTTAATTCTCCCCCCCCAAAAATACATTCGGAGTTATTTATTGAATTTAGATATTATTTTTATCAAAAATTTAATGTTATTTATTGAATAAATATTTAACTTAAATGAATTATATAAGCATCTATGGTATTCCGCAACCTCTCCTTTTAAATCTAAATTTTCGTAAACAAATTAAGTTAATTAGAAAACCAAACTGGAATTGCAGCCTCTACCTTACCAAACAATCTCATAATCCAATCTTCAAGCCGAAAATCAGATTTTTTTTCGAAAAATAAAATAACGGTGACATGTGAGATTAAGTATTATATCAATAAAATAATATGATACATCATCAATCAAGGATTAAAAAGATGACATGTAATTATAGGGTACTAATAATAAATATATAAAAACACTGAAACACATGAAATTAACGAGTGATGGTAGTGAAATAAAAATAAAATGATTAATAAAGATAATGATTAACTTAGTTAATAAAATTAACCATTGGAGTAAGTTTGAAAATACCTGGAAACTTTTCCTATAAAAGTAAATTCAATGTGTTGTTATTGAAAGCAATTAATTGTTTGGGTAGAATATTGTCAGGATGAAAATCATTAAATAGTAAATTTTTGTATGCTTAATTTCAGATGAAAGCCATAATTTCGAATTAGACCATTAAGAGGCCCGTTGTGGTTAACATGAAGAATTGGGCCTAGCACAACCTTGCCCCACATACTGGCCCAAGTTAAATCTTGAGTTTGTAACTTCAATGTCCAAAATAATACAAATATAAAGTAGAAGGGATGAAAAAATAAAACAAAACAAATCCTTAACATATGCACATGTGTATGGAGAAACTCAAACATGGAAGAATCCAAATTATCAATACCATTCTTAAATCTCTCCCCCCGGACTTAATTAATATGAGCCGACAGAGAAGACTTTAAACCATAGAGGGGAAAAGTCAGAGTTCTTACTGTCTCAAGTTAATGAAACATGGTCATGGTTCTTGCATGAAGTCATGAGTAAAGGCAACAATGTTATCTTATTGGAATGGTGATGGTGGAGCTTGTCTGGGACTAACACAAGCACGACCTAAAATTATCAACCATGGTTCAAGTTTGAATTTGATCTACTTCGATTCTAAATAACGCAATTGATAAGATGAGGTTTCTTATCTCCTAAATCTTAAAGCGCACATAAGTTTCTCTCATTTGTAGTATTCCTCTTTAAATTTTTAATTTAATTTAATTTTCCTAAAAATTAGATATTAAATTTATTTTCGTACTAAAGCTTTGTTCGTTTTAGTATTATTATTATTATTATTATTATTATTAATTTTTATTAACCTCGATTTGTGCAATTGGGAGTTGGGACTAATATTAATGTTCTAAATTGATAAATTAAAGGCAACAAGACTAGTCAAAAGACCAATAATGATGAGTCACCCTTTGGCTTTAATCATTTTCAACTACCCTCATCCCTACAAAGTAAAAGTTCCGAGGATGGTTTATCAACTGGACTTAATTATATATTTATTAAGAAATAATAGTATGAAATATTTATTAATATTGATTTAAATGAAAAAATATTAATGATTAAATTAATAGGCGATTAACTTTTTTATATATATAAATATTATTATGTACCATAAATTAAATAAAAATGATATATATCATTTTCCATATTACCTAATTAATAAAGAGCGAAAGAAAGTCAAAGTCGTATGGGTTGTGGAGTGGCCATCACAACACCGACGCCTGTCCCAATGGCCATGGATGACATGCCAAACCTCGTTCCTTCCATTTAAGCCGGAGGCTAGGAGTAGTTTGTGTTTTTTATTGACTTTCTTGTTTCTAAACCTCGGAAATGGTCTGATTAATTCCTTCTTCTCTTCGCAATTGTGTGTTTTGACTTTTTATTTATTAACTTGGAAGTTGATCAGGTTGCATTGCATGTTGCCCACCTTTGTGTACTCTCAACTCAACTATATCAACCATCTCTCCCACTCACTTAATTTATCTAGTCTTAGATTAGATGGATTCCAGGTAACATTTCTTTCCTTTCTCATATACTACTCTAGTTTTCTTTTTTATTCCAATTGCGATTTTCTTTTGGCCTGGGTTTGTTGGAATTAATAGGTTGCAGAATAAAAAAGATGGATGAAATTGAGGTTCCGACCCATTTTCTTTGTCCAATTTCTCTTCAGCTCATGAGAGACCCTGTTACGATCTCAACTGGAATATCATACGATCGTGATAGTATAGAGAAATGGCTCTATTCATCCAAGAACAAGGCATGTCCCGTTACCAAACAAGCCTTGCACGATTCTGGTCTAACCCCAAATCACACTCTGCGTCGCTTGATCCAAACATGGTGCACTCTCAATGTTTCCCATGGAATCCAAATAATCCCAGCACCCAACCCTCCCATCCATAACACCCAGATCGCCAAGCTCCTTAACGATGCCACGAAGCTCCCTGAGACGCGATTCAAATGCCTTGCAACACTCAGATCAATCACCCTCGAAGAAGGTGAGAGAAACAGAAGCTGTCTGGAAGCGTCTGGTGCAGTTGAATTCTTGGTATCAATCATCAAGAGAGATGATTCTACGTTACTTCAAGCGGAGAACAATAAAGGGTCGGAATTCATAAAAGCTAGCGACGAGGCTTTGAGTATTTTTTATGATATCAAGGTCTCTAGAAGCTGTCTGAGGAGTATTATTAGCAACGATGAAGTATTTGTAACGTACTTGGTGCAAGTCCTGGAAAACGGTAACCACAAATCTCGAGCATACGCCACGATGATATTGAAAGATCTTTTTCAAGTGGCGGATCCAACCCAATTGATCAACGTTAAATCCGAATTATTCGCCCAACTCGTACGTGCTTTGAGCGACGATGTCTCGCAGCAAGCAACCAAGGCGGCATTGAAACTCCTTGTGGAGCTTTGTCCTTGGGGAAGAAACAGGATTAAAGCCGTCGAAGGTGGGGCGGTGTTCGTCTTGATTGAGCTTCTTCTCGGAACCTCCGAAACGAGGGCTTCGGAGCTCGCCTTGATCGTGTTGGGTCAGCTTTGTGGTTGTGCGGAAGGGAGAGCCGAGCTTTTGAAGCACGGAGCGGGGCTAGCCATTGTGTCGAAGAAGATATTTAGGGTTTCACATGGAGCAAGCAACATGGCAGTGAGGATTATATCCTCAATTAGCAAGTTTTCAGCAACATCTAGGGTGCTTCAAGAAATGTTGGAGGTTGGGGTGGTGAGGAAGCTAATTTTGGTGGTGAAAGTTGATAGCAATAGCAAGAGAAAGGAGAGAGCAAGGGAGATGTTGAAATTGCACTCTAGGGTTTGGAGGAACCCTGCTTGTATTCCTTGTCATTTGTTGTCTTCTTATCCATCTTGAGTTTGATTGATGCCCTTTTTTAAGATGGATAAGACGAGGGCTTGAGTTCGGAAAACTGGTGTTACCGAGGAAGGCGATTGCGGCCATCGTGTCTCCGGCTGTGACCATATATTTCCTCTACTTCATCACAACACTTCATATCTCGTCGGTTCATTTTCTTCTTCTTGTTTCAATAGTTACTGGTATGTATTTTCTTCACAGGGCACAAATATGGGCTTTATTATTACTATTTTTTCTGAGGCTTCTGGTTTCAAAGCCCAGTTTCTGCTATTGATTTCGTAAAAGGCTATAAACCCAAACTCTTTGCTTCCCTCCGGACTTGTTGCAAAAAGGAACTTTTTTGGGGTAAAAAAAGGATGAAAATGGACTTGTTAAATTCGGTAAAAAGGATTATTTTATAAGGTATAATAAAATATTAAAAAAATATTTAGAAAAAAATTTATGACAATTTTTAAAGTTGTTTGTAAAAAAAAATACACTGCTAAAATTTCAAATATTAACCCATTTTAATATGTATAACAAGTAGAATAATATTAATAAATTTATTGATTGAATTGTTAAATCATTAATTATAAAAGAAATTATGGAAATATATAAAACAATATTAAATTTACACAAGTATATGGTAGGTTTTAAAGGGATGACAATGGTTTGAATCTTTATATTTGAGATGCTTGTTGGTAGTAAATTTATAAAATCAAACTTTGTTAATTTACCTTTTAAGGTTGTCATTCGGATTTCAAATATGTTTAATTAAAATTTTCTTTTAAGAGGAACTTCTAAAACTGATCTCCTTCATTGGTTTGGAAAATCCCAACCATCATAAGTGGCAATCTATTCCTAAGCAAGTTATAATATCCAGAGGTGTGGCTTAGAAGATACAAGACAAACATCACAAGCTGTTCCTTCCCACCCAAATGCACAGCTATATCAAGTCCAATCATTTAAGACTACTTGCAAGTATATTTCATAACTAATTGATTATTTTTTTCCTAAAAAAGTAGGAAAAAATTAATTATTATTATCTGTGATGGACATTTTAATTCAAAGAATAAACTCATCCACTAATAAACCAAGTCAATAAGACGTTAGACCGGAACAGAAAATATTGACGAGGCAATGAAATAAATTAAATAAAAAGTGAGAGTAAATTTGGTTTGGGTTAAGTTGACAAAGTTGACTAGGGAATAGGGATCCATTTCATCATTTCTTAGATTACAAAAACCCTGGATGCCTTTCACATATAATAGCTTTAATTTTAAAGGATTAGCTTAAGCCTACTTCAGTTGGCGTATTTCTTTTACACAAAACTGCGTATCCAAATTTTTTCCATACTAAACTGACGTATATTTAAACACTAAAAACTAGTCACGTGCCTAACCTAATATTAATAGTAAGCAAACAATGAATTATTTTACTTCCACGTAATAAAACCAGTGTTAAAATTATACTATAATAATTCTACCTGAGGTGATATAGCTTAATTACAGTACAAATTTTTTTCCCCAAGCCATATTTTTCAAATAGATGAACTAATTTTTTTTAATATTAAATGAACTGTTTTTTTTTAATAAATAAATGAAAAACAAGAGTGCTTATTCAAACTTTCAAAGTTTGGTGTGTCCTAACCACGAAAATCACATGTTAATTTATACAAGTTTATTCAAGTATAAAAGAGAAACCAGTTTGACTTCCTTTCATTACGTTTAAGTATACCTTCCATCATCACTGATAAAGAGAAAGAAGATGTCATCTAAGGCAAACCTCATTTCATACTTTTTATGCCTTAATCTATATATATAGATGCATCGTATCTGTTATGCATATAGTCAATGCTTATATATATACTCTACCTATGAAATATCATGTATTGAAACATGTGTTATTGCTTTAAAACTGAAAACCCCCAAAGGCACTATAAATTAATATATATTCTAACAAATGAAATTTTATTTGATTATATTCACACCCGCTAACCAAGTTGTTTATCCACATATAAAATCTTTCAAATATCAATTTCCAAATGTATCAGCAAGATAATGATATACAATGCGCAATCTTACAAGTAATTTAATCCTAAACCATGCAAAAACATATTAATGACCTTCATATATATATAAGTGTATTACCTATATATAAACTAACTAGATCTCCTTCTTCCTATAAAACTAGAGCAAACATGATATAAATAGAAACTGGGACTTGGAACGGATATTTGGTTGATTCATGTTGTTGAGTCATGATTTAAACTCCACCCAAAGTGTTTTGGGGAAGGAAAAAGAAGTGAAATGCAATGGGATTATGGAGTTTGTAATTCAGGCCACAAAATCAGGCAACAAAGGCGCCGCAAATCTTTTCCTGCTTTGCATCTCCATGGTGTCATATGTGGTGGAATGAGAAGGTTGTGGTTGGGTGTTGATGGCGCAAAAGTCAGATTGGGTTGCTCCTTCTACATCATTAATAGTCTGGTTTGGTACGAAGTTTTGGTGGTTCCCGGAGAGAGAGAGGTTCTCACAATCGGGAAGGCCAAGGGTGAGGGAAACGCCACTGTTTCCATGAAATCCTGGTGGCAACTGTTGCCCATGGTTGAACCTCCCAACCTCTCGCATGGAACTGTAAACAGTCCCACTTAAATAGGAGTAACTGTGGTCTTTGAATAGCCTTTCATCACCGAACCTCATGTTGATTTCCCTCGTTTCACCTTGCTTCATCTCCATCTCCATTGGAAGGATGCCGAAAGCAGAATTCTGCAACTCATTCCTTGGCTTTTTCGGCCCCCTGTCGAGATCAGATGACCCAATGAGATTGAATGATGTTTGTTGCACAAGGGACCCTCCCATGGGAGATGTGGAGATTGTGGAGTTGGAAAATTGATCGGCATGGGAAGTAATACTATTATTGTTATTCTGGCTGATGGCTCTAGGCTTGGATTGAGCTTTAACTTGATCCATAGTCTGGCCACCTGAACTAGACCCTGTCTCCATTTGCTGCTCATTTTTGTTAGCATTGATCTCTTCACTGCCATTAGTGTTCCTCTCTTGTTCCTTGATTTCCTCCATGTACATTTCTTCAACCATTGGCTTCCAGAGCCGAACTCGAGCATTTATAAACCAGTTCGACACCTATATTCCAATTATGTACCAACTACATCAGCTTTCATTTCTTCCCTATGAATACAAGATAAACTACAATGCATTGAAGTTGAAAGAGAGGCCAGCTTACCTGGCTTCTTGTAAGCCCTGTTTGTTTAGCAAGCATGTGTTTGTCTGAATCTTTAGGGTAACTGCAGTCAGAAAGTTGACGCATTTCGAATGAGATAATATCAGTGTAGATATAGTCTAAGAAGAGAATTTATGGTTAAAAGAAAGAAGAACGTACGGATGAAGGAAATGCTCGAAAAGCCATGCACGAAGAACGCAAACAGCTCGTTCAGGCAATCCTCTTTGGGGTCTCCAAGCATTATGGTGTTGGATCATTCCCAACTGCTGCAGCGCCCGCTGTTGTCGAATCTGATTATCGACATATCTTAGTCTTGAACCCTCCATTTTAACACCTAAGCAATCCTCTTCCCCTAAACTCTTGTTTGTGGCTTTAGTTTGACAAGATATTGCATCTTTAAGACAGCGGAACTGCTTCGAAATTGTCTGCAAAGCAAGGGCGGTGTATGATTTCGCAGCACCCAACCTAGCTGCCTGCTCGAATGAAGCGACCACCGTTTGCATTTGATGATGGTACTGCCTGTATCTTTGCTCCACCTTCAAAACAAACGTACAAATTTGCATGAAAATTCACCTTTAAAGTGCCCAAATATTTTCAACTAGAGGTACCACAGTTTGT
Source organism: Gossypium hirsutum (assembly GCF_007990345.1). NCBI lineage: Eukaryota > Viridiplantae > Streptophyta > Magnoliopsida > Malvales > Malvaceae > Gossypium > Gossypium hirsutum. Next base: position 6,629,022 of record NC_053441.1, read on the forward strand.
CCTAAATCTAAATTTTGCAGGTAATGGACCCAGTCTAGTGGCAGTCAGCTGACCTATAGGCCAACCATGCAGGCCTAGACTGAATGAAGCAATAGAAAAAGAGAAAACACTGGCCCCCGGTTTTGATGACTGGCTTAATGTTTTCGACTGCTTGATCATGACTAAGAGGGGTCCCAAACTAACCAAATTCTATACACATTTATTATATCAAACAATATCTTGTCTGTTGAATATTAAGCACGGTAAGATTTTGAACTAATCAAATTAATATGGTATTTGGTAAATGTATTTCCATTAGAGGTAGGTCATACTGTTGCAGAATGACAATTCTTTCCCTGATGAATTCTGAGATATTAAAGAATGCATTTTTTTCCCTTTCAAAATGTATAAATTAAATTAAATATAAGTAAACCTCATCAAGCATGTTCACAAGTTTTGCCTTCTTCATCTGAAGTTCCTGTCTTTGTGCTGTGGTGAGCTCAGGTCCGGGTTCAACCCCATTTTCAGCGGCACTTGAACCGTCTCCGTTCACAGCAGCCACCGGTTCTTTTTTGGCCGCTTTTGTCTTCTCCTTGGTCCCTCCAGACGGGTCAGTCTTTATCCCTTTCCCCACATTAACAACTTCATCGAGGAGCTCTTGTACTGCTCTCAGGTATTTTGATCCCAAAACTACACTTTGAACCCCGGAAATCCCATTCGAAACTACAGAAACCGTCGACGGTGAACTCCCAGATATCCTCATATCATCTGCAGCTAGTGACGTTGTTGGTGGAAGAGGAACTTCAGGTTGTCCTTGGATAACTGTTTCGACGTTACTTGACCTGTAAGGCACCTGTTGGGATGATAGACTCAGGGACAAGCCTTGCCTCGGTGACACCCCCGACCGACGTAACCCCAACTGCGAAATAACGTCGAGGGGCCCACTCGAGTTACCTGCCGTAGCCACTGCCGACACGAGCTGAGGATGGCTGCTACTTCCAGGCGATGAATTCTGTTTATCAATACTTGAGCCCCATAAATTATGGTGAACGCCGGAGAAAAGGGGTGGTGGACGGTTGGGTTCATCCGAATTGGAAGGTCCGATGGTTGGAGTTGGTGACGGGAGAGGCAGACCGACGAAGTGGTTGTGGTTAGAAGGTGGCGCGTGGGGCAAGCTTATGGGGTTTAGCGAGTTACCGGCGGGGTTCAAGAAGAACATGTTTGTGGCAGTCGCTGGTTGGTGTGTGTCAGAATAAGGTACGTAGTTTGGGTTCATGAGATAGAGTGTTTGCATCCCATCAGACGCCGCAGGAGCAGCTTGGAATTCTGAGCTCCCATGAATGTACGTCGCCATGCTTGATCTCAAACCTCAAATATTTTTTTTTTAAAAAAACCCTCACTCGTTGCAGTGTATAGGAACTTCGTAAAGACAACAGCTTGACTTCAGTTCAGGTTAACAAATGAAACCACTAGTTTTGATGTTCAATTCATTACACTCTGATGAGGTCATGGTTCTTTCTTTTCTGAACATGACCTGGAAAAAAAAAGGGGGTAAGAACCCACAACAAATATATTAGCAAACAAACACGGTATCGATTTCATGAATACAAACCCTATAATATAACATAGCAATTACTTTTAAAGAAAAAAGAAAAAAAAAACTGTTGTATGTTTCAAGAAAGTGAAGAACAAGGAGGAAGGATGTGAATACAAAAGCTAAACGTTTAAAATATCGGAGAAAGTTGTTTATATTTAGACAGAGAAAGAGAGAGGGAGACAAAAGAAAATTATTGAGAAGACACAAAAAAGAAATCAAAGAAAAGAACAGATTTCTGATAAAGAATAAAATAAAAAGAAAGGGCATGAAAAGAGATGGATTGTTGCAGAGACAGAGGCCAAGTACACAATATATTCCCCGATCTAATTTTGCAGAGAGACAGGCCAAGTACATACGAGAGATGATCAACTGCATCTAACCGCAGATACGGACACGTTATGTCTGAATCTCTATCGTATAAGAAAAATCCTTTAATAGTTTTTTGCCCATCTTGTCGGACTCAAATTCTTTGCTTTTCTTTTTCCTTCCAATTTTTCTCAACTCAAATGATTATAAATATATGATAATACAACTAAAAACGAAGAGAAAGAGATGTGATTGCTGTCAACACTCGCGACTCTGAAGGGAAAAAATGATGCTCACTTTATTTCTTTTTCCATTTTTTTTTCCTTTCAAAACTATGGGATTTTCATGCTTTCTCATTGGCGTTGATTTAAATAAGAAAAGAAAATAAATTCACTGTTGGATAAATTGCTTTTGCTTTTTGCACAGTCCCCCCCCTTTTTTCTTAATCTTATCTTTAATACCCTGTTTAAACGTTAATGTCCGATTGATAGGACAGGGGATGAACTATTTGTAATTTTAAAATATTCAAATATATCATAAGTTTGAAGTGCGAGTGAATAAAAAATTAAAGTATACATATCCTTATGCTCAAATATTTTTATTTATTTAACTAGAAAAATAATTGAAAAATCACGTGCAAGTGTTTTTCTTTTACGAATTACATAAACTGCGATGGAATGTTTTTTCCCCCCTTAATAATAGTGACCAACACCTTTGGTGCTTTTTCTTTAAAAAAAAGTTTTTTTTCCAAATATCTTGTTGTCTTGCATTTGCTTTTTATTTCTTCTTTCCTTTATGATATATATTTTTCTTTTATTTATTCTTTATTCTTTTGTGTGTGTGTGTGTGTGTGTGGTAGCAATGGGATGCAAAGAGGTAGAAGATAAAGCACTTGAGAAACACACAATGATATCCACTCTCCAAAACACCCACCAATAAGAAAGTATTGAGTACATATAATATTCCCCATCTAATAGAAATTAGTTAACATCAAAAAGTATATATTGAATACACTAGTTAACAATGAATTGATAATTATCAATGTACTAAAATTTAATTTATTGTTTAATGTTGTAATCTTAAATGTAACCATGTTTAATTTATTGATAATTCAGGTATATCCATGTTTTGTTTCTGCATTTTTCAATGCATTTAAAGTCTTTTATATTTTATATAAATTTTGATAAATTAATTTCTTTACTACTTCAACTTGTAGGAGAGGATTTGTTTGATAATTCTAATTGCTTTAATTTTTTAAGTATGTTAGGTAATTCAAAATAAAAAGAAAATTATAAAAAAAATATATTAAATAATCTAATCATTTAATTTTAAGAAATATACCCAATAAATTTTATAAATTAAATTCAGTTGTTAATTTATCACACTTAAATCTTAAATCTATGTGACCAAAACTTGAGCCCACACATTATTATCACGTGGATATTATGCCAATAATTCATATTAAATAGATGATTATAAATAGAAAGCAAATAATTTAATGATGAAATATTGTCTTTTCTTCCGAAAAGAGGAAAAAGATGGAATATTGTAGTGCTTTGTGAATTTAATTTCGTGGGTGAAGATAAAAGAGGCAGCGGCCCTTGGGAGAGATATAGTTAAGAACAAGGTAGAGTCAAGGTTTTGACTTAGTTTTCATTCGATTCTGTCAATAGTTCCGCTGACCAAGTTACTCTTCGATGTTACAAGTTTTGTCTACCGCCCCAACCTTACCTCTGTATTTTTTATTTTTTATAACACTAGAAAATATTAATTAATTAGTATATTTTGATTTATATACTGAAACTAAGGACCATAAAGTAAATATAGCTTTTTTATTTTATAATTTGATAAAAATATAACTTTTTTATTTTATAATTTAATAATTTACTAAACAAAAATAAATGTGAAATTAAAACGTGACGAACTTACGACACCAAACTCAATCAAATATGTTACTAATATAAATTATTAGTATATACCACTAACGGGTGATAGAGTGTGTATAATAAACTAAAATGTATAAAAATACTAAAATAAAGCTTTAGTTGAATGATCAATTAAATATTTTATTAATGCAATTGGTATTAGTTTAAATCTCATCGTATGCATATTTTAATTGATTTTTTAAAAAGTGAATAAACTAAAATATTCTCGAATAATAATATTATTTTAATTAAGAAAATATACTCTCGTAATTTTCTTAATTAGATTGTTGTCTAAATAACTCGTGTTACCAACTTAATTAAAAATGTTAGTAATAATATGAATACGCTTTAATGTGAAGGAAAATTTAGGCAGATCTTTCATAAATCATAAGTCAGCTGCTACACTGCCTTGTTTTTCCACTAAGAAAAGACCGCTACCAAAAATCAGCACGTAAAGAAAACGAAAAATAAACTTAAAATGAAAACAACATTTCACATCACACTCAACTCATTAATTGCATGAATATTATTTTTTTAAGTATTACTTTTTATAGATTTACAAAATAATATTTTAAAGGAGAATTCTTGCTATTATGTAAATTTCAGATTTAGTAATCTAAATGATAGTATTTAAATTTATTCTTTTAAAATTTATTATTAATAACTTGATTTTTTTTGAGTCTTATGTGAAAATAATATGTTTTCCATATAAGATTATTGAAATAGAAATTTTTAATTTGTCAAAATTAGCGGCTATTATTTGATTAAGATTAAAATTTTTTAACTTGATTAAGATTGAAAAAATATGGGATTAAATTAAATTAAATTGACTAAATCTGGAATTTATTTAAGGATGCAATTTTAGGATTTTTTTTAATCAACAAAATTTTACTTATTTTAAATACGTTTATAACATCTAAAAATATACAACAATGCTTTAAATATATGGATTATAAGATTAATTAAGCAAGCAAGCCGAAGTTGATCTTTACAAACTAAAGTCTCTTGATAAATTTTAGCCACATATTATTTTTTTTAAAAAAGCTTTTTTAGAAAAGATCTTAATTTAATACTTATGTGATTTATACTAAATCTTCAGCATATTATGACTAATTTTTTTAATACTCATCATGTAATATATTAAATAACTAAACTAGCTATTAAATTCACTCCACATTGTCTTTATCATGGTCGTTTAGAATTAGGTTTAAATATTACTATGGTTTTTATTTTTATATTTTCGACTAACAAAAGGAAAAGCGAAGTTAGAAAAAAGGTAATTGTTTTTTTACATGCCTAGAATTATCTATAGCCCTTCCCCAACTTATAAATAGAAGGATAATGCATTTCAACGCACTCGAGAACCCACGTACTCCTGTATTGGCAACAATGCTCATGTCAATCAAGTTAAGACTCAATCGGCGTTTAAAGGTAATTATTTGATAGGCACAAGTGATGAAAATTTGAGATTCTCCATGTGTCTTATTCATTTTTTAAAAAAAATTCAAAATAAAATTGAAGGATTTGTGGAGTTCAAAAGAATTTCACAACCAATGTGCTAAAAAGTTATTTGAAAATGAATAAGGAAAACTAATAAAAAAATGGATTTAATAAAACTCAAGAAAGAGAGAGATGAAGCTTAATTTCAAATCCACTTGTTCTTGAAATAAAAAAAAAAAAAAAGAATGCGAGGGATAGAAATATAGGATTTAAGGCAATGGGAGAAGGACCTATTTTGGATGAAGATAAGAGGCAGTGGGGTTGATATTGAAACCGGGACGACAAGTGGGCTTTCACTTTAAATAATCATCATTAGTACCATCATTAGTTAACATTTAACAATCATGTCTTATCAACAGACTAATGAAAAGAGATTAAGTAAAATAGATTGAAGAGCAAGGTTACAATGATTTTTCATTTCGATTAAAGAGCGATAGTGATGGGGCTTTTTATCAATTTTATCAACTAAAATTTTCAAATATTATTGTTTTATAAAATGGATTCATCTGATCGCAAAAGAGAGAGATAACTAAAGTAAGTCAATCTGGTGGGCAATTAATTTATGGAACTGTCAATGCTAGATGGCCATTATGATGGCACACAATTTCTTTTGACTTTATGCCCTACCTCCTTTAAATACATTATTATAAAATCTTATTTTATAGATCAAAATTTTAATCAGTTTCTATATATTATAAAGAACGTTCCCACTTTAATTTATTACTTAAAGGAAAAGTAATTTAATAGATATTATATTTTTGGAAAATTATAATTAAGAGTGATGTCAATCTCGTAGTACATAGCGTAATAATAATAATGTAAAAATGGATGTGACACGAAGATTAGAGAAGTAGAGACATCCATCCAATGCAGTGAGATGCTTTTGCTTTTGCATTTGCATTTGCATGTTGGACAATTTCATCATACATACTTTAATTTCTCCACTGTAGTTCTGGTTTTGATCCATCTGTTGCCCTCCCAAACCCTAAACCTAAACCCCTCCCTTACGCATATATATATTCAAAGTCATCAATCCAATCCCCTGATTGTGCATTTCCCTTCCACCCCTCATTTTGCAACATCTCATTCCCTTTTTCTTTTTCATAGATTTATATCTGAATTTTGGTACGTACGCTACAAATTATAAAATATTATATTAAAATTTTAAGTACATATGTAACACTCCTAATCCGTATCCATCGTCAAAATAAGGTTACAGAACATTACTAGAACTTACAGAACAAATACAGTTAATTCATATCATTTACTATTCATATCTGAAACTAAACATATTCAATCATATTGTCCCTGAAATTGCCCCTCGATGTCCAAATTATGCGTTAGAAACAAGTCGGGATTAAGCCGAGAACTTAAGAAATTTTTCACAAAAATTCAACATTTTCCTTATGTGCAGGGGGCACACGCCCGTGTGGCCAGACCGTGTGGTTCACACAGCCAAGTGACACACTCGTGTCTCAGGCCGTGTGGGCATTCGATGTGGAGCACACGGCCATGTTTCAGCCCATGTCCAATTTAGGTTGCATATTGACTCATACAGCCGAGCCATACGCCCGTGTGCTAGGCCGTGTGAGCATACTCACTTGCATAATTAAGGTACAACGTTCACACAGCCAAGTCACACACCAGTCTCTTTACCCGTGTGAAAATACCTGAGCATTCTGTTTTGAAATTTTAAGATGCAGGCGACACACTGCCAAAACACACGCCCACGTGCTAGGCCGTGTGTCACACACGGCTGAGACACGCGCCCATTTCTCTACTCTTGTGGACAAAATAAGATCATTTCCAAGCCTTACTTCTCACCAAACTTATCTTCCACCCACATCAACATTTTAACACATTCATCCACCAATTCAAGATATTCAAGTCTTAATCTTGACATTTTACACATACAACCAAAGTACCTTTAGGCTTCCCAATAGACAATTTATTAATATGTCAATCCAAAACTTATACTTACCTAGATACCAAATGCATATATGCATAATCATATTCATACCTCAATCATGATAATACCTTATATATATCATAACATGATCATTACAAGCTATTGCAATATCTATTTACAATCAAAACACTTTATCATTTGACATAACTTAGCTTATACATGCCATGATATGAAAAGTAATTTCAGTAATTATACCGGAATGAGCTGAAAGATAATGTGATCTTGCTCCGACCCACTTCCAACCTTTACGAGCTTTCGAGTACTATAAAACAGAGAAAAAAAACAAAGTAAGCAATTAATGCTTTGTAAGTTCGTATAACTGGAAATTTAACTTACCATTCATTTCTATTAAAGTTAACATATTAGTCATCGTAATTCACACAATTGTCAAGGAACATGAATGAGCTCATCATGTAATAACTTTCTTATACATATACTTTTCTTATAATATTTCCATATAACATGTACATTTTCATAACAAATCATCTCAAGTTCAGTTTAGCCTATGTCAGAACTTTGCCCGTTGAATTTATTTGAAATATCAATGGACACAAATGTAGTACACTTAAAATGTACAAAACTCTAATCCGTTAATTCATATTCAGGGGTACTCATTAGAGTACATAATCAGGAAGCACTCTCTCGATCCATATAATAGGAAGCTCATGTGAGCCATGTAACAGGAAGCTTACTCGGGCTATAACAGGAAACTTATAAGGGTTTGAAACAGAAAGCTCATGTGAGCTTAACGGGTAACTTCGAAGAGCTATTATTGTAACACCCCTAACTCGTATTCGTCGTCAGAATAGGGTTTAGGAGCATTACTAGAATTTACAGATCATATTCAGATATTTCATGTTATGTTACAATTGTATCAGAAATTAATTATAATTAAACCATATCGTCCCTTCTATGCGCCCTCCAGGCCCAAATCATACATTAGAAAGGAGTTGGGATTAAATCGGGAACTCAGAGACTATTTCACAAAATTTCAAAATTTTTCCTAGGTTCAAGGATTACACACCTGTGTGGTTAGGCCGTGTGGCTCACACGGCCAAGTGACATGCCTATGTCTCAGGCCGTGTGGCATATGAGGTAGGGCACACACATGTGCCCCTAACCCGTGTAACTCTCTGACTTGCAACTTAATTAAATGCAGGTGTCACTTGGGTAAGTCACACGCCTGTGTGCCAGGCCGTGTGATCAATTTCAAGTACTCTGTTTTAAAATTTTAAGATGCATGGGACACACGGCTAAAATACATGCCCATGTGCTAGGCCGTGTGTCAAATATGGCTGAGACACACGCCCGTGTCTTTCCCCGTGTGGACAAAATAAGTACATTTCGAAGCCTTATTTCTCACCTATTTGATCATTCACGTACACAAACATTTTAACACATCCAAAAGCCAATCTAAAACATTTAGAAACATATAAAACTCAAGTCTCATACTTACCATATCACTTCATAATCCATGTTTGTGAATTTATCTATTTGACCACATTTACTTGATATCATACTAATATTCATAAACCAAATTAAGCACTTATACCAAACATGCAATTAACTCATATGTTAATATGCCAAAACACATTCATTCTAAGCCATTCCAATGGCTATTTACAACCAAAATATTTGTATGTCAACTTTGGCTAACCAAACCTATACATGCCATTATATCCAAAAATAATGTCATAAATATACCGAAGTGAGTCGATGGATAGTGTGAGTAATCTCCGCCAAGCTTCCAACCCAACAAGCTTTCGAGTACTATAAAACAGAGTAAGCACTTAGTGCTTAGTAAGTTTGTATAACGGGAAGTAAACTTACCATTCATTTGTACACTAAGTAAACATACTCATGCATTCCAAACAACATGGTCATAGCCTAAGCACATAATCTCATCAAATATATTAGTTAATCATTTCATGTAAATATCAATACCAAAGATGAGCTCATCAAATACCAAGTTCCATGCATTTTATGTATTTTTCAGATATTGATTTCATTTTGATTTTCACTTGTCTTCATGTCAAAATTTCACCTGTTGAATCCTTTGAAATCTCGATGGATACAAGGGTAGTACACATAAAGTGTAAAAATAAAAAATCCTTCAATTCATGTCTGGGAGTACTCATCAGAGCACTTAAACAAAAAGCTCTCTCTCAAGCACTATAACGGGAAGCTCATTGAGCCATGTAACGGGAAGCTTATCCGAGCTTTATAACGGGAAGCTCACAAAGAGCCTACATCGGGTAGCTCCGAAGAGCACTTTAATAGAGAGCACCAGATAGCCATATAACGAGAAGTTCAGCACTACTGGGAAGCTCCGAAGAGCACCTTAACAGGAGGTTCACAAAGAACCTATAAACAAAACGCCCATAAGAGCGTGGGTATATCTACAACATATGCAAAGCACAACAAGTCTAGATGCTCAGAAGAGCATTTAACGGGAACCTCGCAAGAACACTATAACGGGAAGCTTGAGAGGGTTTGTAACGAGACGCTCTTTTGAGCTATGGTACGTCCACAACATATGCAGGAACATTATCATTTCGGGAAACAGAATCCTGTATCCAATCGAGTTTTATTCATTTTATCGAGACTTATTCGTTTATCATGAATTATCGGATATGAGGTAAATTATATTCACATACATGACATTTATACAATTTACATATTCAACATTCAAATTTAAGCATATAAATATACACAATTTAGGTGCACGAACTTACCTCGACAAATGTTCGTGAATTGACGTCTACTAATCCATCACTTTTTCTTTACCTCGATCTATCTCCGTATTTGATTTATCCGGATATGAAGCAAAAATATGAAAAACCAGCTTAAACCCTCTTCAATGATTGTTTTTAAGCTGAAAATGATGATGAATTTGTCTTGAATTTTCAATTTCCCATTTATTTCTCTTTAATTTGGAAAAATTGTAAATTTTTCCCTTATTTCACATAAAATCCTTGATTTTTTTCATGTTATGCTGCCTCAGCCATTCACATGGGTCTATTTTCCCTTTTGGTCCTCGTTTATTTACGACTTAGACTATTCAATCACTTTAGCAAGTTTTGCACCTTTTTTGTAATTTAGTCCATTTTAATTAATTGACTACCAAAACGTTAAAAATTCCCAACGAAACTTTAATACTACCTTATTGGCTTGATTTATAACACTGAGGTCTCGACACCTCTTTTTCTACATCAATTAATCTAATAAATCATTATAACCACAAATTTACTAATTCGAATATCTTTTAAAAACCTAATTTGGCTCGTAAATATTAAATAATAAAAATTATGAGCTCATTTGCCAAATTTGGTGGTCTCGAACCACTGTTTTTGACATCACTAAAAATCGAGCTATTACAATTATTAGGAAGCTCCGGATAGCCATATATCAGGAAGTTCAAGCGAGCCATATAATATGGAGCTCATGAAGAGTCATATATCAGGACGCTCATAAAGAGTTGCGGTATGTCCGCAATATATGCAGGATCAATACCAATTATATAACAGGACGCTCACAAAGAACTGCGGTATATTCACAACATATGCACGATCAATACCGATCGGGATGCTCGTAGTAACTATATAACGAGAAGCTCGAGAGCGCTTATAACAAGATGCTTTTTCAAGTTATGGTGTGTCCGCAACATATGCAGGACCACAACCAACACAAAAAATCATGTATCCATCAAATTTCATTTATTCAAACGGAACTCATTATTTATCGAGCATTATCGGACATGTGATCAATTCGATACATAAAGCATTTATACAATTCACATATACAACATTCAATTCAAGCATATAAATATACACAATTTAGTTGCACGAAGTTAATTTGACACTTGCTCGTATATAGAAATCTACTCATCTAACACTTTTTATTTTCCTCGATCTAGCTCCTTATTTGATAATTTTGGATATATATAAATGAATTTAACACATTTCATATCCAATTCAATCCAATTTACATATTAGGAAAAAGTAACATTTTTCCCCTATACTTTTGATTAATTCCAATTTTGTCCCTAGGCGCGGAAAATGAAATTCATGCAATTTAATCATGATTCCAAGCCTAACCAAAATTTTCATATAAAATTTACAACCCCTATATTTCACAAAATTCAAAAATTTCCTATGAATTTTACATCTTTTCAATTTAGTCCTAAAATCACAATTTCTTGAAAATTTCCTTTACAAAAGTTATTTATCTATCAACAACCTTTCATTTTCTACCATAAATTTCAAATTTTCAGCATACTTATCCATGGTAAAATTTTAATACTTTGATAACTTTGCAAATTAATCCCCAAATTAACTAGATTAAGTTATTACGATCTCGGAAATATAAAAATTACTAAAAACGGGATATGATTGCAATTTGATCCTTTCTATAGTTAAACATGTAATCGGTATAACTTTCGTAACGAAATTTTCATATGAATTCTCTATCATAATGCAGACCATGCAATAATATTAAAATAAATTTTCTTTCTGACTCGAATTTGTGGGGTCGAAACTACTATTCAAATTTCATTGAAAACGGGCTATTACAACATAAAATATAAAAATAAACATTTTCTTATCATGTTTTTTGTTCCAACAGTCTCCCTCAATTCACATCCCTATCTTATGTCTTTACGCTCTTGCATACCTAAATTATGTTTATTTTTGGGGACTCATGTGTTATTGGACTAATCAAATAAATTGATTCAACATGTTGAAGCAACAAAATTTTCTACAAGCAACTTGAAGTAATTGGTTCAGCTTAACTCGCCATGTCAATTAAAGAGTTAAATTGAAAATAACAATTATATTTAATGATAGAATGAAAGACATAGAGGCAAAATTTATGTTTAAACCATTAAACTGGAAAAGATAAAAATATTTCTGTGAAAAAAAAAATTCTTAACTCTAGTCACCAATATGTAATATATGAATTTTCACATTAAATCTTGAGATTTCATTGATGCAGGCAACTTCTTTCACAGATGCTTCATCGTCGATTGGCAGTGTAATGGAAATGTTCCAATATATTACTTATATATAATAATAGAGTCAAATGACCATTTTGAAGGTTAGTCGCTCAAAATCAGGATTCAACCTCAGCACAACTCATCCCCTCCTTGTTAATTTTTTTGTGACCAGCATATTAAATGATGGAATTAGTTTAAAGTATGCAGTTATATGTTCACATCATCTAATTCAACGATTTAAGTTTATTTTTTTATACACTAATAGATTTAAATTCATACTAAATTAGTATTTGAAACAATCCTTATTACATGTCAAAATAAAGATTCAAGTTTTTTAATTTATAACAAATTAGTTAAACATGTCATGTGAATTATTGTAAATTAATGAAATAATATTTACCATAAAATAAATAATTTGTCGGGTGTGACAGGAAATATATAATTTTTAGTATAAATAACATTTTGGCAGCGTGGTTGGTTTTGTTAAAAGAACAAAACTTTTTTGCTCATTCATCAACATTAATTTGAATGATTAGAGCTAATAGACGGATATATGATCTATAAACACCCACGTAATACAAACCAACTTATTATTTATATAGCAAATAATAATAATAATCTAAACTAAGCAGTGGGACCCACGTGGCAGTCTCCTCCACACGAAAGCTAAAGATAGGCCAAAACATGCGGGTCCAGTCACCGTACGATAATCGTCTTGCAGAGGCGTCGGCATCTGATCACATTTTCTCCACATATGGAGCCCACAATCTTTTTGATAAATGCTTAAAAAATAGAGTCATTTACACGCGTCTAATCGAGAGCACGCTCGCGTAAGTGCGGACCCACGCTAAAGATTCTGGCATTCTCCCAATGAGAGGGGTCCAAAGCACCATCACTTAGAGGACTCCACGTGTCCAAAAATTTAATGGATTACCCAATTGGGAACTTGTGGGCCTTCCCAGTACAATAGTTTTTTGTATTGTGGATACATAGATGGATGGATTTATAATAAAATAATAATATTCTTGAGAGAATCGTGTCGGCTGCGCTATTCTGACACGTGGCAACATATGAGGTGTTTGATGATGGAGGTATAATCTTTAGTATTTTATGGTGACACCTTGTAAATTTCTTTGGAACTATGTACCCCCTATCTGTCGAAGTGTACCAAGGGATGGGAAGCAAACGCGTACGTTAGATTCGTAATTAAGGTAATGATTTAATGGTAAAGTTTGAGACTTTGAAGATTTCAATTTTAGGTTTGAATCTCTACACGTTTAAATATGGTTTATACAGTTATTATTTATATATATATACTTGGTTTAAATACAAATATATTTTAACCGCGAATTCGTTCATTTGTGTATTATAATGACTGATTTTGATTGAAATTATATAAATGTATTGATCGTAGACCTGTTTATGGACTAGGTTATCTGTCCAAACTCGAATGTTCATATGAAATTTGGGAGGATATAGGCAAAAATATTCGAGCCGAAAAATGAGTTTAGGAAAAGAAATTAGGCTAGTTTATAATATGGGCTAGGCTCGGGTTTAAACATTCATGGCTAGAGCCCAGCCTAACCTATTTTTAAGTTAGTAATGATTTATGTTATGTTATATTATTTTTATATATTATATAATTTATAACACATAAAATTAAATCTATAATAGTATATAAAATTAAAGTGACTATATAACAAATTTTAATAAATAAAAAATATTAAATATTAAATTACAATTGTATATTTTATTTTTTTTAAAATATGGGTGAGTCTAAAATCAGATTGAGTTAACCATTTATAAATATAGATGAGTTTAGACAAAAATTTAGATCCATGTTTCGGGTCGGACTGAGCTTAGATAAATATAAAGTATATCAGTATCATGCATAAACCCAAACCTAACCGATTGTAATTATAATTTGATTTATTCATGTAACTAATTAGTTTTGATTATAATTGTATGATTTATTAACGATAACTGCAATTGTAATTAGAAAAACGTGTACGCCAAATTCATCCTAAAAGATAGGTTATTTATAGTTACATTTGGCCTGGTTTATTTGTTTGAAAATTTTATTTTATTAAAAATGTATTTTTATTACTCAAATAGTAAATCACACTTCATCAAATGGGTTTGGATTGAAAATCACTTATGATTAAAAGGAAAGTAGAAGATAATTGCGTGCGATTCCAATTATATCTTATCCGATTTTCTAAACAAATCGCATTACTAACCAAATTAATATTAGTATAAATTTTATCTTCTTTTTTTCCATAGTATTTTTATTGTATATAAATTTTCAATCGGTTAATATACTACCATTTAACATACTAATTTCATCCAATGAGATTTCGGTACATTTGTGGTCTTCAATTCATATATTCACTTTTCATATACATTGTCTCCAAATATATTCCAATATCCAATAATGATTTTATAATGCTTTAATTATTCAATTATGTATTGTTTGTGTTGTATTCCTACCTCAATTTAGATCCGGTTGAACCTTTTATTGGATCATTTAGAACACAATAAGTGGCATAATTGGATAGGAACCCTCACTTTCCTATAAATTTTCAACCCTAATGATCAACACAGTAGGAGGATTTCGCTCCTTTCTCAAAACGCTATAATGGATAAACCTATAATGGATAAATTTTCCTATAAATCTTTTACCACCTCTTCCTAAGTCCCTCTACTCTTTCCGATTCTCAACCCTATAATGGATAAACCGGTTTCTTCGATTCCACCCTCTCTTCTCTTCTATCTCCATTGATATTGTATATCAATAACTTGTAATTGTAGTTTTACTTGTATTTACAACTCCTTGAAAAAAAAACATTTAATTTCTATGCACCAATAAATAAATAAATAAATAAAGAAGATACTAATTTGTAATCGTTGCAATAAATTTTCAAAAATTTGACTATTTTAAAATTCATAAATACCAAACTTCTTAATTTGTTTGTAGTGGTAGGAATAATTCAAACTCAATAAATTGCACTGTTCGGTAATAGTAATTAGATTATTGTAGGTGATTAAATTAGCAAAGGTGGGTTCTTTTTAATTTAATAATTAAAATTGAAAACCCAATCATGTTTGCTGTGGTTCCAAAGTCTTTTCTAATGGCCCCCTGGAAAAGCGAAGACTTTTATTATATTTTGGTCGCTTTTCAACAAATTAAGCGACAATCAGGCTCAAATTTCAAAGTTAGAGGGGAAAATTTTCATTTAGTTATCGTGAGTATATATATTTTGGGGTAGAAATTGATATTATTTTACATATTTCTGGACTGTCGGAATTTGGGGTAAACTTGGAATTTAATTGTCACAATCACACTCAACAACAAACATAACTGAACTACAAAAATGTTGTTTAATTGCAACTACTATTTGGGTTCAACCGAGACAAAGAGGTATACAAGGGAGTCAAAAGGTACCTACTGATGAACTAGTGCAGAGATTATAATAAGAAATGCATCATAGCTAATATACATAGTAATTACGATGTCCTTCTCGATGTATCTATGCATGTTTTTTTCCGACAATTTCCTATAGTTTTCTATAATAGAAAGTATTCCCCAAGCCATGTTGCTTTATACTGCTAATCAGAAATGATTATGATGATAATAATAATAAAACCCTTATCTTAGTACTTTTGAACTTTGATATTTTGTATGTGAAAAAGATTGAAAGGGAAGAAATTTGTTAATTTATTTTTGACTGACATGTTCTATGTTATTATTGGTAAATGGGTAAATCAATAAACTTACATCAAAGCTTCAATCAAAGCTTTTTCATCATTTCTATTCTCAAAAATAGTTTGTATGCTGAAAATTACATTTGTATTAAGATTAAAATGATTAAATCCTTTGATGGAAGCATCCCCATTTTTGAATTGGTTTAATCAGTATACACGAATTAAATCCTTGAATTGAAGCATAATAGTTGGGCTGCATGCATAAAAGTATTGTTCTTCAGAATATAGCAATATTAATCCCAGAATCTGATTTAGATAAGAAAGGAGTCGATGCTGAATAGTGAACACTTTAGATCTTTTCCATTGCCCCTTATTCAACTTGCATTCTCTAACTTTCTTTAAAGGCAAAACGAAGTCAAGTAATGATTTAGTTAAGAAACAGGTTCATGAACTTGTATATTTAATATGGGAGAAAAAGGAAGTACCAATTTTGTCTTGTGACTGAAAAGCCCTACCCCAACTTTTTCAAATCATCTATACCCATTTTTGCCGCATGTTGAGTAAATTCACAATATAATCTTATTGTTTTGTCCTGATTCCGCTGTTCCTAGCACTCACATTCTGTGCGGGCATCAGGCCTACTAGACACGTGTTTCACTTTGAGTCACTTGCGGAGCACGTGATCCTTTTTATTCCTAGCACTGACATTCCATGTGGACTTCAAGCCTGCTGGACACGTGTTTCACCCTAGGTTGCCTGTGGAGCGTGCGGTCCCCCTTCTGCGAGCTCCTTGGACGCATGCGCACTGATACCGTGGCCTTCCCTTGGTTCATGTGAGCTAGATCCGTGAGCTTGCCTTGCGAGCTAGGTCCATAAACTCCCTTTATTGTCCTCTTGCGATTCGCTTCTCAATCAATCATCTGGTGGGATCTATTCGAGTTAGGGGTAGGTGACCCAGATCCTAACTAGGACTCGAGTTGGTGGTCATTGATGTGTAACACCACCAATAATATATTTTCTTTTTTTTTAATATATATAACAACAATATATCTATCAACCACTTACATCTATGAAAAACTAATATAATTTTTATAATTTTTTTTACGATTGATATTTTAATGTTTTAACCGTTGAATGTATAAATATAGTTATACTCGTTATGCATGTAAAATTTCAAATCAATCCAATATATCTGTCAAATAGATTTAAAATGTTATCTGTATTAATATATATTTGATGATTTATTTTTTTTTGCATAAAACAAATAAATAAAAATTTATTTACTTTAAATTACTTAACATGCATAATTTACATGAATGAAGCATAAAAATCAATAGTTGAATTGTTAAAATATCAATCATAAACAAAATTAAGAAGGAAGGTAAAGTTTTACATCAATGTAAATATTTTACACCCGTGTAAATAAAAATTTTCATTTATAAATATATAAAATTTTAAAATTAAAATTTAATACATAAATATTTACTACTTAACGCAGCTTTAGAAATTCCTTCCATCCACCAGGCTGTGCATAAACAGAGAAAGGGGTGATTGGACCCCAAAAATACAAAAAGGGTGAAAGGGATGTGGCCTGGACAATAGCATGAAAATTATGTCATGTCATCTATAAACTAATCAAGTTTTAAAGGCCACTTGGCCAACGTACATCTTAAGCTCCCTGTCTTATTTTTAGATTTGATGACCTTTGATGATGATGATGAATAAAAAAAAAGAGTTGATAGTTAAATAAGTATTGGGATTGCTGCATTTGTACTTTCTACATTGGCTTAGGAGGTTTGCTGATGTTTCGCAAAGTATAAACAAACATATATTTATTTATTCTCCTAAATCTTTTGATCTTCTTCCCTCCTGCATTACTTAATTAATTCCATACGATCAAAGCTCTCAAAACTGCTCCACAAGATACTAAAATTCTTTAGGACCAGTTTATGAAAGTGACACAAAGCCATCGGTTGTCTCAATTGTCTCCCTTATACTCCAAGGACTTCTTTATTCATCTCCCTTTTTATTCTTGAATTCTCTACCTTCTTCTTCAATTTCTTTTAAAAAAACAATGTTTTGGGGATTTAACTCAATTTTCAAATAAAACTATTAACCTACATCCTACTTATCTATAGGTGGATTTGGATGGACGACTGGATGCGATACGGTGTATTTAACATATTTTTTATTTCTCGCTATAATATCGTTACAATATTTAATCTCACCACTACTGTTATTTTTATACTAACCATCTAAACACACATAAGTTAGGTTTTAAGTAATTTTTAAGTGCTATAAATTGCTGTCATGTTTTCCATTACCAATTTTATATGGATTGTGCTCATGTCCATATATCTTCATGCTTTGTAAATGTTTTTCCTTTATATAAAATTTAATAATTGATATTATATAAAATTTAATAGGTATATATACTATTAATAAAACCCTTGATTGAATAGGTGCCATAGGTTAACTGGATATCAAATCGATTAGAAAATGATTATTATTATTATTATTATTATTTTGATGACATTTTTATCTTTTCATACTTTTATATAGTTTTCAAATAAAATAACGAAATTTAACATGTCTAGAGATTGAGTTCATGTTTAATGAATTTATAAACAATTTCTTTACCACTACATCAATAATAATAATTCTTAAGTAAACTTAAAAAATATTAACTTTTAACATAAATGTTTTCTCTCACCAAATTTATATGTTATTTTTAAACATGCACCTATGTTCTAGATATGTGATTTCCACAAGCATACACACATGGTAGAATTTTTAGTATATTTTATGTGTATATAAATTTGGATAATATACTAAGGAACCTTAAACTACTACATTTTATTTAAACAAACCATTAAACTATTTTTGTAGTTAAATAAGCCCTTAACCTGCTATTTTTACTCGTGCAAGTTCTTGATTCTAATATTAAAGTAAGAATATTTTAACTTGTAGGCTTTTATTTTAATTTTTTTATTGATGTAGTAGAAATTATATGCACTTTAACATAGGCATTAACATGAGATTTAAAAGAGTAAAATAATTTTTGGAAAGAGTGATTAAGTGTGATATATATAATTTGTAATATCAAAACTGGAAGAATAATATATACTTAAACATGCTTGAATCTTTAACATGAAATTTAAAAAGAGCAAAATAATGTTTTTGAAAGAGTGATTAAGTGTCATGTATATAAATTGTATTATCAAAATGGGAAGAATAATACATACTTAACCATACTTGAATCTGTATGTTTTAGTCATTGCAATAAGAACGTTACCTAATACCTACCAACTAAGGTAATATATAATATAAGTTTGATTTCATTTGGTTAAGATATGGTCTTGCCTATCCAAATCCAATAATACAAGGCCTGGACTTCAATCTCTTTACTCTGGGCAACGTTGGAGCCCCATATTTGGTCGACTTGTGATGGGAAGTTCCTTTTTGAAACGTAGTTTTTCTTTAGGCCCAACTTTATTATGCAAGTGGCCCCTACTGAATGATAAGTTTCATTGATTTTATTTGAGTCCATTAACTTGCTATCATCACACTGTAGGGGTGAGTTTTCTTTCTTTATTTTTTAATGTTTGATTGAGTAAATCACACTCTTCCCTCTGCTCAAACATGAACCAATGCTTTAAAGAAGCAGAAAGCAAGGAGTTTTCTGAGTAAAAAAATATATGTATATTTTACTGCCACCAAGCTGAACAATATTATGCCTTCTGAATTGGAATCTTTTTAACCCATTTCCCCACATAAATTACTAACCTATACAAAGAAAAAAAGAACCCTGACAGATTAGGTGAAATTAATTAATCAAACCACCAATATACTTTGATCATTTGTATCGTGTGTGTGTCGAATATTAAAAAAAACAACAACTCTAAAATAATGACTTACAGTAATAATTTACTTTATTATTTATGAAAAAAAATAAGAAAGCACAAAAAGAAGCAGTCTCACGTGTTTCCAACTAAGTGCTTTATTTTATTTTTATGCCATCCCCACCCATTTCAACATAATCAATCACAGCCATTGATGCTTTAGGATCAGGAAATTGAGTTGTTGAGAAATCGTCACGATATGGGGAAATTGAAGTCCTGTTCGGCCAAGCATTTCTTCCCAACTGGTCCAACAATCAAACCTACCTACCCACCAATGTTCTGATTATTAACTAAGTAGTAGTACTTAATATTTTAATTAAACATGTAATAACAAATTTGTTTAAAAAAAAGCAACAGTATAGAATAGAAGCATTAAAAGTACACAACTGAAGGCGTAAATTTTTGAAAAAAATAAATTTAAAATTTTAAAGGAAAAGTGACGACAATAACTGGCATGTCAGGCAAACAAAACATTAAAAAAAACAAAAGGGTCTTTTTATAAAGAGAGAAGTAGAACAAAAAGTAATATAAAAGCTTATCTTATGAAAGAAAATTTGTAATTTATTTTCTAAAATATTTGATTTGATGAAATAAAGAAACTGTGGAAAAGAGGAATTATTTTGATAAAAAAGTAATGGGGGAGCAATATTCAAAATATTACTGATGCCGGTCAGTCAAAGCAACCAGAAGTTTAATATTTTTAAAGATTAGTATTCGGAGAGTAGAGGGGTAAAATGTGAGGCGTTGATGCCACCTTGAGTGTAATAATAATGATAAGTTGTATTTTCAAGAGAATGTGAAGGCCATTGAATCCAGCGGAGCCAAGGGTTTTGGTTTCCCTATGTATTTTTTATTTTTTAGGTTAATGTGAATGGTTATGGGCTCAACACAACGCTTCATTATATCTTTTAAGCTTATTGCTTATAATTATTTACCCTTACCTATTGATTCTTACCATTTCCACCTAATATAAAAATAGTTATTTATATATGAAATGCTACGCTTTAGTCATATATGTTGTCGTTTTGTTATGAAATTATCACTTATCTCACAAATAATAGTCCGACGTGGCAATTAAAATAAGTTTTAAATGCCAACATGGATGTCTAGCCAAACAAATTAAATAAAATTAATTAATTAATTAAATTTTCTAAATTGATTAAAAGAATATGTTAATTTGGCTTCCTGAAATAATCATTGGTCTCCTTTTCCTTTTAGTTTTCATTTTCATTTTGATTGAAAAAATCATTCATTTTCATAGCCATTTTTGTTGAATCGAAGTAGTAGAAATCAAATTGAGTGTTTCATCAATCGATTGAATTTTTTATTCAAAATGGATGTACAAATGATCGATTCAATAGAGGGTCAAAGCATGAATTATAGTAAGTAATGAATTTTTTTGTTCTTTACCTGAGTTTTGAGTTTAGATATTATGATTTTTTTTTCAAAAAAGTGGTCCATATTTTCATGTTTTTTTATATATGTGATAAACAAAAAAGACATGTTTCATCTTTGTTTATTTGTATATTGTGAGCAACCACAATAGCAAATATGCATAAAGGTTGGTACATTCATTCCTTTTTCTTCTTCTTTTCCTTTTTTTTTTCTACGTGGTTATACTATTCTCTTCTCTTCTCTAAAGGTAACAAAAAAAAAATCCAAACTTTTGCTTCTTTTTAAACAGGATAAAATTTAATTTCATGGCAAAAATTTGTATTCTATTTTCATAAAAAAAAATTAACTTTTCTCATATTAGCTGGACATCCATGTTAGCATTTAAAACTCATTTTAACTGTCACGTTAGATTGTCATTAGAGGTGCTCATGGGCCGGGCCAAGTCCATAAAAAATTTGGCCCAGATCCTAGGCCCGGGCCCGGCTCGGCCCAAAATATGGGCCTAAAATTTTGCCCAGGCCTAGCCCGGGAAAAAAAATCATAAGCTCGGGCCCGGCCCGGCCCGACCTATTTTTTTTAATAAATACCAAAAAATTATTTTAAAAATTAAAAAAAGTATTTTAAAAATATTTTAAAAATATTTTAAAATTAAAAAAATAAATATATTTATTATATCGGGCCGGGCCGGGCCCAGGCCAAAAAAGTTGTGCTCGAGGCCCGGCCCGTTTTCTAAACGGGCCTCATTTTTTACCAAGCCCATATTCGGGCCTATATTTTTACCCAAATCCTACTATATTTCGGGCGGGCCGTCGGGCTGGGCCACCCGGCCCATGAGCACCTCTAATTGTCATTTGGAAGGTAACAAATCGTAACGGCAGAATAATCATTTCGTAACAAAATGATAATATAAGTAACTAAAATGTAGAGTCAAAGCGACTATTTTGGTAACTTATCCTATAAAAAAATCTTAAGTTTATAATATTTTAATTAAATATTATCACAAATATATATAAATATAAAAATTAAAATATAAAAAAATAACATCAAAATATTTTGACAAATAGAGTACAATTCACAACGTATCAATTAAATTATTAAATAAGAGTACTAAGGTAATGAAAACTTATCCCTTTTTGGGCATGTACAGTAATTTCAGCTAACTCACAGCCGATTTGTATTAACCATCCCCCCTTCTGCACTTTATCAGGAGAGAAGAGAAATAAAACCTGAAAGTGAGCACTCACAAAACTGGGAAACCAAAAGCACATCCAAGTTTCAACTCAAAACAGCGACATTACTTCATTAAAGAAGAAAACAACGAAAGAAATCCCAAATTCTCTTTCAACTACTTCTTTGATTCTGTCTATTCTTTTGTTGTTTCTTTCGGCAGTGTAAAAGAATGGAGCAAATTTTAGCTATCTTCAAGCTTGAAGCTTGTGGAATCATCTAGGAACCACACCAACACCAACAACAAAAAAGCTCTACTCATTTTTTGCTTTGTTCTTTTCTAGTTTTTCTTAAACATAAACAAAAGGTTGATGGGGAGGGGTTGCAGGAGGATGATAGCAGGGAATTTGGATCCAGAAAGAAAAAGAAGTGGCGGGTTGAGAACCAAGCAAGCTGGGCGAGGCTCTTGCAGAGGAAGTTAGCTTTATTTTCTTTCTTTTTTTATGAATGTGAGATATTATAAAGACTGAATCTTCACTCGTTTTTTGTTGGTCGCATTGCCTGCAATATCTGTATATTTTGAGAAGTAAGAAAAAAAAATATGAGTGGTTTGTTGAAAGAAGCTTTGAAGTCGCTCTGTGGGGTGACTCAGTGGTCTTATGCTGTCTTTTGGAAAATCGGCTGCCGGAATACTAAGTAAGTTTTCCTTCTTTCTTGTCTTTTTTTTTTCTCTTGGGTCTGTTTGGTTGTGGAGAAAAATGAAGGAAAAAGAAGAGAAAGTTGGTTTTTTTCTATAATGCTGTGCATGTTTTTGCTTTGGCCTATTACTCTAATACTTATGTGAAGTTCTACTTAATCTGACTCGTGCCTGTATCTTTATTCTGAGCTTTTTAAACCAATTGTAAAGTACTTTCTTTTTTCTCATGATGGGTTAAAAAAAACTGAACTTTTTCTTAACGATTTTCTTGGCAACCAAACAGATGAAATCCAGCATAGATGAAAATCTTATCTTGGGGTAGTACTTTTGGTCTTGAGGTGCCAAACTTGTTTTTAGACATGTTAAAGTTTGGTTGGTTCCACTCATCTTGTAATATATATATTAATTCGTAATCGGAAGCTGCTTTTTTGTTTTTGGAACTTCATGCTTTGGGTCTTTCTGTTTTGTCGTAAAGAATCTTAATGAAAAAGTAGATTTGTAATTAAGTTTGGCAAGATCACAAGGAACCCTTTTTTATTGGACCTGTCTATTGCTGAAAATTCCAATGATTCAATATTTTGCTATCATTTGTTTGGATTCTGTGGCCATATTTTTACCTGTTTCAAATATGGCAAAATTTCTATTTCTAATAGTGCCTGACTATAATCTCCATTAGTTGCTTTTTTTTGTCATGGTCTGTTTGGCTTCTGGAGAAAATTTAGTGAGAAAAAAACAATGCTAGAAACTTACTTATTTCCCCCAATAGGACGAGATTTATCGGAAATTAATGAACTATCTGCATTTATTTTCTTTTGTCATCTCCTTTGAATATCAACAACCGAAAGCATGGTGTGGGGTTTATGGTTGAACTTTTGGCATTATTTGCCTAATGGAGTGTCTGTATTAAGAGTTTAATGATGATTGTGTATTTTACACTTTTGCAGGTTACTAATTTGGGAGGAATATTACTATGAATCTACACTGTCAGGACTTCAGAACCCTGAATTGCCATTTCGAGAGTGGGGCGAATGCTGTGGTTCAGACACTTCCTCTCAGCTTGGTTGCCAACCATGGGACAAAGTTGGTTTGCTGATCAGCAAAATGATGAATAATCGCATTGTTATAGTCGGCCAAGGGTACACGTCTCTCCATTTTCCAGTTTGCAGATTAATATATTATATTAAAGTCAATTTCCTTTTATGCAATTATGTGAGGCACTTTTTACTGTTGTTTTTCAGGTTAGTCGGCCGAGCTGCATTTACCGGGAATCATCAGTGGATTCTTGCAAACAGTTACATGACAGATTCTCAACCCCCAGAGGTACTACAAATTTAGCCTCTGAAAAATGGCCACAACAGAAAGTTCTATCTTGATTAAGAAGAAATGAGGATTGTTGCCTTATGTGACGACTGCATGATTCTGCATGTGCTAGTTTAATAAACATCCTAGTTAACATATGCACCAAATATTAAACCTGACAAACTTTGCATAACTTAAAGTTTTGTGGATGCTTCTAGGTTCTAAATGAGTTGCATCTCCAGTTTTCTGCCGGCATGCAGGTTTGATAACTTCTGCTCTTGCTTGTTATTTGCTTATTATCTCCTTGCTTCATTATTGAACTTTTTTCCGTTGCAGACCGTTGCAGTTATTCCTGTTTTTCCTCATGGTGTTCTTCAGCTTGGGTCTTCCACAACTGTAAGTACTAATCTATGTTTGATTTTATTAAGCCAAAAATATGTTAGCCGCCTTTAAGTTTAAGTAATTTTACCTGTCCTTCCAGATTATGGAGAATATGGGATTTGTGAACGACATAAAGAGCTTAATTCTGTGTTTCGGATGCATCCCTGGATCTCTTTTCTCCGACAGTTGTGGAACAAGTGAATGTGTTGAGAATAATGGGATCCCCATTTCTTTGGAAAAGCCCGTTTCAATGGATTCAGCAGGAATTTATTGGTCAACGAATTCCTCGATTTTAGTTACTGAAGGCTGCAACCAACAGAGCAATTCATCTCAGGCTTCGGGGATTGTTGGTGAATCATCCTTCCCCACAAAACAGATTCAAGAAAACCAGACTTTGTGGCTGAACCCTCATGTTTCTTTTTGCAACTCGCAGTCCGAGTTCAATTGTCAGCCTGTAATTGGTCAATCAGCTGCCAGTCATAGCAACTTAAAATCAATGGAGAAACTGATTGTGTCGGATACTGGTCTGCAAAATCATGTTACCAACAGCACTAGTACATCAAATAGTCAAAATAAACCAAAACCAATCCCGGACATTGTCCCAAGCTTGGAGAAAGTAGAAGATGTTACTTTATCCATCCCGGCCAATCAATTATCTAGCATTGCCATGTCTTCAGGAGTTTCTAATCAGGGGCATGATTCTGAGGATTCTAAGTGTAGTCGAGCTGATGTGGTTTTGAACAAAGAAAGTAAGGATAATGGTTTGTTTCAAGCACCTAATATTTCATTGCTTCCCTTTGATGATGGCTTAACTTTTAGCGAGCAACTCCCAATTAAAAGTTTCAGTACAAGATCACCGAATTATAAGTACGAAGATGCATGTATCAAGCCGCCATCAGGGGATGACTTGTTTGATGTGTTGGGGGCTGATTTAAAGAGTAAACTACTCGATGGGATGTTGAATAATGCGCTTGCTCAGGGACCAGATTCTAAGATGCAAAATTTAGAAAAGGATACTTGGGTGTTTAGGGATATGCATAATGTGTATTCTGATACTTTTACAGCTAACGAAGGGATAACAGACCGGGGCACTCATTCTTCGGTGGTTACGGATCATCTTTTGGATGCTGTGGTTTCTAGTGCACAATCCACTGCAAAGCAGATATTAGATGATGATGAGTCGTGCAGGACAACATTGACTAATTTCAGTAACTCAGTGCAATTCAGTTCTCCAACCTTTGGCCGGGTTAATATTTTCAATCAAGTGGAAAGGGAGTTACATGGCGGCCTTCCTAAGTCGTCGTTTAAAGGGGGAACTCCTCCATCCGGTTCTTTTCGATCTGGCTGTAGCAAGGATGATGCTGGGACTTGTTCTCAAACTACTTCTCTTTATGGGTCTCAAATCAGTTCATTGGTTGAGCTGGGTCATACTACAAGGCACAATAGCAGTCTCTCGACCGCATATTCAAAGAGGAATGATGAAACAAGCAAACCGAATCGCAAAAGGCTAAAACCTGGAGAAAACCCTAGACCGAGGCCCAAAGATCGGCAGATGATACAAGATCGAGTGAAAGAGTTGAGAGAAATTGTACCGAATGGAGCCAAAGTAGTGCATCTTTAAACTATTGACATACCTACATCCTTCTTTAATATGCTTTAGTGTAGTAAACAATTTTGTTAATGACCTCCCTTTAATGTGATTTAACAGTGTAGCATAGATGCTTTGCTAGAAAAGACAATCAAGCACATGCTTTTCATGCAAAGTGTAACAAAGCATGCAGACAAGCTAAAACACATGGGCGAGTCTAAGGTATGGATTTTATCTTTGCTTGTAGCCTAGTTTCTCTATTATCCAAGCCTTTAAGTAGTCAATAGATCAAGTTCGATTGCTTATGGCAAAAGTCGAAATATTAGCAAAACTTGTTTGACCATTTATCCAAAGCAAGTGTTGAGTAGAATAGATATCACAGTGACATTTTGCGCAAATGGTTGACCATAATCGGTTTAATGCTAAGATGTTACTCTTGTTTGAGTTCGCAGATTAAGGAGAACTTCAAGGGAGGAACAACATGGGCATTTGAGGTCGGGTCACGATCAATGATCTGCCCTATTATAGTTGAGGATCTGAATCCACCTCGTCAAATGCTTGTGGAGGTAGCAAGTCTTATACTTGTATCTGAAGTTGACTTACACATGATGTACCTTTTCTTGCTCCATCCACGTGACTGCATTTATGTCCTGTGACAGATGCTTTGTGAGGAACAGGGTTTCTTTCTGGAAATAGCGGACTTAATCCGGGGAATGGGATTGACCATCTTGAAGGGAGTTATGGAAACTAGGAATGACAAGATATGGGCGCGTTTTGCGGTGGAGGTATCCAAAAGCTACTGAATTTTAGGCATTAGTTGAAAATCTTATTCTATAGTTTAAGTTCATGCATTTGCCGTCGATCAGGAAAGAAAACAATGCATTTAGAGTTTAGTCTGTACGCGCACCAATAATGAAGAATTTTGATGTGTATTTTCTTCATAATGATTTGTTTCCACTTTGCAGTAAGATATTTCTTTAAAATAGATAGTTTGGTGTGCAGGCAAACAGGGATGTTACGAGGGTGGAGATATTTATGTCGCTTGTTCGCCTTTTGGAGCAAACGGTAAAGGGCAGTGCATCATTGGCCAATGGTTTGGATAGCAACAATATGATGGTTCAGCAATCATTTCCCCAAGCTGCCTCTATACCTGCAACCGGAACAGCCAGTAGCTTACAGTGAACCAGCTTATTGGATGGTTTTCGGGTTTAGATATGTTGAGAGCGAGCCCTAGCTTTGCTCGCCATGACTAACATACAGTTTGTAGATTTCGGTGGTTCCAAGCTGACCCTTTTAATGTTTCATCTCCGGCTTGACCGACCACTGGGGGGGGGTAGATTCATTAATGGAGTGAAATTTTTCTTAAAACAACTTTTATATGACACTGTTTTTGAACATGGAGGGTTTTCTTTAAATGTTTTATAACTTGCGACAGTACTGAAATTCTTACTTTCTGCTAATCTTATGTAATTTGCTGCATTATCCTTGCTGTTTAATGGCATTGTATGCTGGCCCCTGACCTTCAGTGTGAATTTGATATGAATATATCGGCTCTTCTAGTATCAACTGTAAATTATCACCCAAGCATTTTGACTTTGCCAACAAATTCAAGCGCCACCAAGAAAGTAAAATCATGTCATAAACCTTTTTATTACTATACACTCAACCCTATACAATAACATCTCTTATTCAGTTTAATTTTAATTAAATTATTTAAAAACAAATAAACATAAACATTGAAACTTACTTAGGGATTATTGTAATAAATTATATAAAATATTAAATGAATCAAAATATGACACAAAACATCACTTAAAAAATATTGCAATTGTGTATTCTAAATTAAATATGATTTAATTCCAGTTGTTTGAATGAACCCTACTCTGTTTTTTCTCTGTTTTCTTTTGAATAGTAGTGTATTATTATTTTAGTAAAATAAATGGTTGTCTTTTGCAAATGAGTTTTTTTGTTTCACTCTAAAGTAATTCTTGAGGGAACACAATCATTTAGTCTTTTTAAAAAAAAGAATAAAAAATTAAAAGGAAAAATCATTTTAAAAAAGAGAGTAGGATTAATAAATTCAAGGAGTTATAATTGTTGAAGAATAGCATGTGAAAGTGAGTCCAGCCAGTAGCGAAACAGATTTATTTTTAGGCAAATTGGACCACTCAACCCACGTTTATAATATCGCACACAATCTTTAACAGTAACATGCTTCCCTTTGGGTTTTAGCCTTTTAAGGCTGCCTGTCCTCACTTTCTCTGTCAATGCCCTCTACTCCCCAAATCCTTCCTAACAGAAAACCAAAATCTCTTATTATTATTTATTTATTTATACTATTATTAGAGTTTACCATTGATAACTGCAACTAAAACTAGTAACAGATTACATGCCTGTTAATATAAAAATCAAAGTAAATTGGTGTTGTTTATTAAAAATTTTATTTGGCGTAGTTAATATAATAATCAGACGTGGTATGTCACATATACTTAATACTAACGTATAGAGATTAATTTTTAATAATAGAAATCGATGAAAATTTTGAGAAAGATATAAAAAATTAATTATAAAATAAAATGCAATTTAGAGAGTAGAAAACCTTCAAACTTTAATAGTTGGGATGTTTGTTGAAGAGACGACCCTACTACCAATAATTTGTTTAGGGGTAAGTTTTGGTACATTGATGAGGAGAAGTAAATATTATATTAACCATTGGCTTCTTTTTGGGGGTATTTTCCCTTGCTTTTAGGCAAGCCTTTTATTTCCCCCAATGGCAATGGTGTGGTTAGGGTATCCAAGAGATTAATTCCCCACTTAGATCCTTTCCTTTTTGGCCTTTTTCTCTTCTACTGTTTTATTACCAGCAATAATTCCATTTCTTAAATTTAATTATGTTGCTGTTGGTGACATATCCCAATTTCATATGATCTGTGGGACTAACAATAGGATTAGACCTCAACTGAAACTTATGCATTGTATTAACCTCTTTTTAGATTCCCCCCCCCCTGTCTCTCCAATAGTGCCAAACAAGAGTTTCACTTTAAAATCAATTACTCTCATAACCATCATTACACGAATCAAATAGAAATATGGATTTTGAAATCATAGTTAAATTTGTTCCCTTTAAAATAACACTTACTAATAAATCTCAACTCCAAGAAGACATTTCAACGGTTAAATTTGTAAATTGGAAAATTTCAGATAAAATATCCAATATCCTATCTTCTTAAAAATAATATGATACCAATATAACATTTTTTATAAATATATTAAAGCAATATAGTAAATACTGCATTGTATTTACATTCATTATAATAAATTTACATTGTCGGATGAATTTTTTTAAATTTTAAAAGGTTTATAATTTCTTTTTTTGTTCTTTGCTAGTAGATTTTAAAAATATATATATTTTTACATTTTTTTGAACATTTAAAACAAATATATTTAAACCTTAAACACATAAATGTTCCATATAGCCAACATAATGCGAGTAATTTTCTTTTACAGCAGAAAATCACTAATGTATCAAATTTTTAATCACGAGATAATAAGCACCTAGCAACAATAATTTCAAAATTAAAATATTAAATTTTTAATCAATTCTAATTTATTGGAGGATTTGTATTAATTAACCTCTAAAAATTATTACCCAATCACTATGTTAGGAATTTAATACAAAATCAACCATCCAAAAATCATTCAATAAAAAAAAACTAAATTTTACATAAAAATCCTAATCTATTGTAACAGAAGTCATAATCCTAATTTTCAATAAATCATGAAAAGAAAAAAAAGAGTTGTTACCAAAATGGGAGACCAACATGAAAATATTGAACGATTAAACATTTATTTTGTAAAAATTCTAGAGAGTAAGAAAATAAAAAAAAATAGACAAAAAGATGACAAGTTTTAAAGAAAAAAAAAAGGAGGTTTTTGAATTTATGAGGAGATCATTTATTTTTATATAAAATGTTTTTTTTCAAAAAATTTGGTGGGATCAATTTTTTTTTTAAATTAATACAACAATTATATAATAAAATAAGTACTATATTTTTTGAGTTCAATTGATCCACAACCTTCAACATGATTTTGCTACTGATAATCAAGTATCCATCACCTATAAGTATAATCGTGACTAATCTTCTCATTGTTCTTCAAAAAGTAAACAAATAACTATAAAATAATTTCATTTTCATGAGCGAAAATAATTTATATTTACAATATCACATTTAATTTTGACCCAATCATTTGTATTATTTAAATGCTCGCAAATCGCAATTAGTTGCTTACTTAGTAAGACAACTAGCGAAGTAAAAAACAATAAATCAACTGAACAAAGACAGCTAAATACGTTCATTAGTTTTGGTCTACAAATCATTATTGGCAGTAAAGTGTAGTACTTAGCTTCTCTTTTGTTTATGGCTAAGTTAATAATAAAATGTGATCATGGCAAGAACAAAGACAACCACTTTATTAGGGAGCAAAAGTTTGTTCACTATAATTGGAGTCCTTTTATGAAAGACAATTCGTATAGTAATTTTGTAACATAATTCAGAAATAATATGTTACTTGATTCATATATATTTATAGGAAATTAAATGAGAAGAGCTTTTAACAAACAATTATAACAATTTGATTTCTATTTATTTATTTATGTTGCATAATTAAGCTAATCAATTATTATGAACAAGTTTATTTTTATTTAGTTTAAAATAAACTAATTTGTGAATCGTTTAAAAATTATTTAACAAACCATTTGGGACCCTATTTATTTTTATTATAATATAATTAATATTTTTTATAAAAAAAATTATATTTATCTTTAAAATTAAAGATTATATTTAAAAAATATTTTTTTAAAGTAGTGTTTTAGTGGGAGTTTTTTAAAAAAGGAAGGTTATAATAATTTTTTAAAATATATAAATACTTTCCAAGCAATATTTATTAATTTTTAAAATGACTTTTTAGATTTTTTTTTCAATTAAATATTAGTATAAGATTAAATCAGAATTCAAAAGAAAACATATGTATCGTCCACACACAGTCGCCAAAAAGAAAAGAAAGGTGGTGGGGTCAGACGGGAAAGACACGACCCAAGATGTATGCGTCATTTCCCGTAGCACATGTGCGCATGTTAGCGAAGAGCCAGGTGGGGAATAATCCAGACCTGGCATGAGCGGAGCGTGGGAGACAAACTAGGCCAATGGCAAGGCGCCATCTAAGACATCCATGTCAGAATTATTTAACATAGGAAGGAAATTTATTCTTCTAAGAACCGGTGCATGTTAGTACTCTTACAAAGAGGGAGGGGAAAAGCTGCATCCTGCTCAAACAAAACAACGCTCCATCTTTCCATAATGATATATAACATTAAAAGCTTACCATTATTCTTTTATTTATTTAAAATAAGGTTTTGCAAGTCACTCTTATCTCCTGCTAACTTATATAATACACTAATCATTGCTTTGGATTTCTCAACTATTTTGGATGATGTAACTTTTTGCTGTTATTTTTTTAATTAAATTATTTTTATATTTATTTTAAGATTAATTATTTAAGTTCAGGATAATTTTTTATAGTGTAAACATAAATGTAATATGATACACTTTATTAATTAAATTTATGGTCTTCATGCATTGTTTATCATCAATTTGATAATACGATATTATGGGATAACAATTATAGTAATAATTTTTAAAATGAGAATCATGAAAATTAAAATGATTTTAATCATTAGATAAAAAAATAAATAGTTTTAAAGTTTAGATTTTGTATTTATATCGTATTAAAATAAAACCAGCAATATTCCATCTTTCCCTTCATTTCACCATGTAGTCGAAGTCTTAGGATAATTTTTTTTATAATCTTTACTTTTATATATATTTAAAAAAATATTAAAATGAAAAATAAAAGATTAGGGTTTTTAAGATTAATCAATTTAAGTATTAGGTGTTTATTTTAGACTATTTATTTTAATATAAAAATTAAATTCATTTTAACTCTCACTATTCACATTTTTAAACTTCCCACTATTATCTGTTATGAGCCATATAAATTATATATCCATAAAAAAACAATGAAACTGAATAGAAATAATTTTAAAAACGTAAACGTCATTTTTCTTGCTTTAAGAAATCCCAACAATTTTTTTTTCCATTTTTGTCTGTAAGGAAAAAAAGAAAAAGCCGAAAACATTGAAACTTTGTGCACTGCCAACTACATTAATTGCTCCCGCCTCCCATTAAAATCCACTAAAAATATAAAATAAATATAATATATAAGCAAAACAGAAAATGTTATTCTATGGGTAAATTTCACAAATAATTACTCAACTATAAAAAACTTTTATTTTAGGCATACAAAATAAAAAATTTCAATTTAAGTATCCACGTTACATAGTCATTTTAGTCACTCCCATTAAAATCACAAACGACAAGTTGACATGAAAATTAAAAAAATCGATATAGTTTAGACCTCAAATTTTATAAATTATATCAATTTAGTCATGATTTTAAAAATTTAACTCTCAAAATTTATAAATATTCTCAATTTGATTCTAATTCTAAAAAATTGAAAGAAATGTATAAAAGTACATAAATATTTTTTAAAAAAATATAATAATAAATTAATATTAATATTAAATAAAACAAAAAAAACTCTTCCCCACTCCTCGCCACATGACTTTGAGGGTGAAGACCTTTCACTACGAAGATTGATGAATGTATTGAGAAAGCAATAGCTGTGTGTGGAGGGACCGGGGTGGGGGAGAGGGAAGGGATTGGGGAGTTTTTTTTTTTTTTAATAATAATATACTTATTTTTATTTAATATTTAATATTAATATTAATATAAAATTTAAATTTATTATTATATTTTTTGAAAGTATTTATGTATTTATATATATTTTTTGAATTTTTAAAAATTAAGATCAAATTGAAAATATTTATAAATTTTGAGAGTTAATTTTTAAAATTATGATTAAATTGATATAATATGTAAAAGAATAAGGGTTAAAATTGTTATTATATCAAAATTTTTAACTGTTACGTTAACTTGATGATTATGATTCTAATGGAATGACTAAAATAGCTGAATTATGTAACTAGGTACTTAAATTATAAAATTTTTATTTTAAAGTGCCTAAAATAAAATAAAATAAAACATAATTGGATGGGTATATGTATAGTTTATCTTATTTTTATTTAGGTTAGGTATATTACAACACTTTAATGTTTATTAAATTCAAAGGATTCCAAATCAATCCCATAAGCTCCACCTCTCAGCCCACTTTCCCAAAATAAATAATTAACTAATGAGAGAGTTAATTAAGCTGTTCCTTTGGTTAACTATCTTGCTTAGTTACTTAACCGCCTTTCTCTTACTCTACAAAATTCCTAACTGAAAAAAACAGCTTCAAATTTGTTCTCCTCTTGTTTCCTGCTATAGAATAGAAGTGAAGTGAAGGAGAAAGCTTCAGAGAACTAAATAGCACTGGAAAATGGAGGAGAAGATTTCGATGTCTTTGAAGAATCATGATTTTCGTTTCTTTATTTCGTCTTGATTGCTCTTTTTGTTTGTTATTTTGATTTGGAAAAAGAAAAAGAAAAAGTAAAGAGTTAAAAGCAATGGAGTCTCGAATGGATCATTACGAGATCATGGAACAGATCGGCCGTGGTGCTTTCGGCGCTGCCATTCTCGTTCACCACAAATCCGAGAATAAGAAGTAATTTTCTAATTTCTCACTTTCTGGATTTTTAATAATGCGTTAAATTTTGTTTTTCTATAATTTCCAGGTATGTACTGAAGAAGATCAGATTGGCGCGGCAAACGGAGCGTTGCAGGAGATCGGCACATCAAGAAGTTAGTTTAATTTGTTTAACTAATTCAATCTGTAATGTTAGAAAGTTTATGTTTTCCAGTTTATAACTTTGTTTGACTTTTGTGGAATGTAGATGGCACTTATATCACGGGTCCAGCATCCTTACATTGTTGAATTTAAGGAAGCTTGGGTTGAGAAAGTAAGATACGATCATAGGATACTACTTTTTTTTTTAGGAATCTCGAGTCAAAATCTACTTTTACTTAATAGTTTTTTTAATTTGTGACTGGCCTTTTTATGTTGATTTTGAGTTTTTTTACTGTAATGCAGGGTTGCTATGTTTGCATTGTTACTGGATACTGTGAAGGTGGAGATATGTGAGTTTCCTAGCTTGTATGGTGAACTTTGGTTCAGAGCTTTTTGTTCTTCAACATCAGCAATTTTTGAAATGTGTCAATATTGTTCCTTTTGTTGTTCCTTTTTAACAGTGCTGAATTGATGAAAAAATCTAATGGGGTCTATTTCCCCGAGGAGGTAATCTAATGCCTTGTTGATTTTACAAAGTTATTTTCTTCGTGAGTTATGACTTGCAAGTTAACACCCATGACTGTAAACGTTGTGCAGAAACTCTGCAAGTGGTTTGCGCAGCTTCTTCTGGCTGTTGAATATCTGCATTCAAATTTTGTTTTGCATCGCGACCTAAAGGTATTGTTTTAAATTTAGACTAGCCTTTCTGGTATCATAATGATGTATGGACTGACTTTGGCACTATATTTTTCAGTGTTCCAATATTTTTCTTACCAAAGATCAAGATGTCCGCCTTGGTGAGTTCGTCTTTTCCCTTTCCTTATTGTTTTTTACAGGTTCCTTCTCTCACATTTCATCCTTGAGCTATATTAGATATCCTACATAGTTTCATATTGTTATCAACAATTTTATCCCTGGTCTGTACTGGTTTAGGGGATTTTGGACTTGCCAAGACTCTGAAGGCAGATGATTTGGCTTCCTCGGTATGTACCATGTAATAAAATAAATTTTTTATATGCTTTTTGTTTTTAATCTTTTTCATCCACCTCCAAGGATGGAACAGATTTTTGGGTTCAATTTTCTATATTAAGCATTTAAGCTTATGCTACTAAGCTTAAAAGTAGAGCTTTGTTAATACTTGTTTTCTGTTTGCTGATACCTCAATTTTCCCATACGTTCTATAGCAAAAATCTTGCATCGAACCATGGTACTAATAAACTATCTAATTCATAAAATGCTCCAATTGTTGAGGAACTGATAGAATCGGAAATTAATATAATCCGGTGTGCCACAGCTTGCAAGATGATCATTATAATCAGAACAACCAAATGAACATAGATAATCACTTTTTTCTTCAAGGAAAGAATTAAAATGAAAAAAAATTGATTATTCTTTTTAGCTTATATTACAATTTAAGGGGAGGAGATGTCAATATTAAGTCTCAAACTTTGGATCTTAAGGTGCTAACTCAGAGTTTCAATCACTTGCTTTTTAGAGTTATTAAAAAATAAAAAATTAAAAAAAAATCAATTGTTAATTCTGGGATTGATGTTTCAGTTGCTGAAAAATTGAGAATACATACATGTATGCAACTTCCAGTTACCAAGCTTATATCTGACGGTTGGATAGATGTACTTTTGAATGGCAAGTATTATTATTATTGATAGTGGGTTGGGGAGGAATGTCTAGGGTTTGACATCACTACATCGATAGCTTAGATGACATCACCTTGCATTAGTAGTTTAACATAAAAAAAAAGAAGCTAAAAACTGCAAAAGGATATGCCATATTAGTAAGTGTACGAAGATGAACAGTATCTTTAGAGTTAGATTTGTACTCCTCAACCCCCAATACCTGATACTCGGAACGTTTGGACAAAAGCCAGTGGGAAGGAGGGAGTTGAAACTTGCATCTTCAACCTCCAATTGTGGGGGGCTTGACAATGACCACTAGTTTACAACTAGGCGTACTTAAGCCCTTTTATTGACGACCAACCATACTTGGACCATTTTCAGTGAAGACAAAATTTATATACCTTTGATATCATTTTTTTTCATTTGTTTATTTATTTTTCCTTATATAAGAATATGCTAATTCTTTGTAGTTTCAGTGCAATTTAATAGTTGTTTTATACATGGCTCAGGTAGTTGGAACTCCCTATTACATGTGTCCTGAACTGCTCGCAGATATTCCTTATGGTTTCAAGTCTGATATTTGGTCTCTGGGTATGTCTTTTCCTAAATATGTGTTTGACATGGGTAAATCTTTTTCTTTTTTAACCGCTTCTTGTTGAACAGGGTGCTGTATGTATGAGATGGCTGCTCATCGCCCTGCTTTTAAAGCATTTGTAAGAGTTCTCACATTTCTTTTGGTCGAATCTGTTTCTTGTATTCTGGAATGGGTTTACATTAACCCTTCTTTTAGGTGTAATTATATCCATTTTGGCAAGTAGCGTGTATTTCATTTGATATTATATTAAAACAAGAAAACTGTAAGAGTTCTAGTTTCTCCCTTTTATCTTGTTGTGGAATATTCACCATTAACAAATGTAGCAAAACTTTGTATCTGTTGTTTATCTTAATTAGGAACAAGCAGTAATCCTGTTCTAGGTTCATAACAGTTTCCAGGAATTAGTCAAAAAAAAAAAACAGTTTTCATGAATTCAATGCTCGTCTCTTTTAAACAGCGCTTTAAAGTGCTTATGGTTGTCTGCTTGACTGGTTTAAAGTAATGTCCTTCTCTCATTTGAGAGGTTTTCTGCAACTGCTAATTTTATGCTTCCACTAACCACGTAAATGATACAATTTTAATTTGAATAACTTTTATCAAACTTCTTGTTCTAGGACATGGCAGGGTTGATAAGCAAGATAAATCGTTCCTCTATTGGCCCTTTGCCTTCTTGTTACTCTCCATCCTTGTAAGTCTTAATGTGCATTTTAGAGCTCACCATTGTTTGTGTGCATGATGACCTGAGTATTCCGCATAATTTTTTATGCTCTACTAATGCTCTTATATCCTTGTCGGTTTTTCTTTTGCTTTTAATTATTCTTTCATATACCATGTTTGGACAAAGTTAAGGTCTCTAAATCCTCAGTACATGATAGTTAATTTGTTTAGTGTTACACACACAGGAAAACACTTATCAAGGGCATGCTAAGAAAGAATCCAGAGCACCGACCAAGTGTAAGAGTTTTTTGTTTAAAGTCTAAGAATACTTTTTCAAAAAAAAAAATGGTCTAAGAATTCTACATCTGCAAGACTTCGAAGTAACAGTTTGAATTTCAATCTTGATTAGGCATCAGAGCTTTTGAAGCACCCTTATTTGCAGCCATATGTTGATCAGTATCGTTCATCCTTCAGCTATCCTTCAACGAATTGCTCCTTGGATAAGCATATTTCCACTGGTCGTGAATCTCGTGATAATAGGAAAAATATGGCCGAGAGTCAGAGCAGTAATAGCTCATGCAGTGATAAAGATAGTTTACTTTCAAGTGACAGAAACACTGCCACAATGGTTTCAAATAGCAATAGTAAGGCCACTGACAGAGATTCAATTTCTAATGATGAAGAAGGAAGCACTGAGCAGCACCTGCCAAGTAAAGAAGAGAATGGCCCCATTGTTTCCACAGGCAAACTTGATGAAAAAGGAATGACGAAACCTTCTTGTATGGAACAGGGATCTAACGTTCAATCAAAGCAACCAAAAACCATCAGAAATATAATGATGGCTTTGAAAGAAGGGAAAGTAAGAGAAAGTGGTTCCCCAATGAGAGGCAGCCGTACAAAATCTGCAGGTGGGTTGACTCAAAGAAATAATGTAGAGGCAT
Source organism: Gossypium hirsutum (assembly GCF_007990345.1). Classification (NCBI taxonomy): domain Eukaryota; kingdom Viridiplantae; phylum Streptophyta; class Magnoliopsida; order Malvales; family Malvaceae; genus Gossypium; species Gossypium hirsutum. The sequence continues at coordinate 6,667,097 of NC_053441.1, forward strand.
CACCCAAAGTTCTCAAACCCCCTGCTCCCAGTCCGAGTTCAAAGTCTAATGCAGATACACCAACTGTTGCTTCAACAAAATTGCCATTAGATTCTGCAAAAAGGATACCAGGATCACACCATTTGAAGCACCAGGTATGGCTTCCAGTAAGTGTTCCTATTTAAATCTATTATGTTATCAATATCCTCGCTTATTTTGCAAGATTCTGCTATCCAGTTACCTTTAATTGAATCCTCCCCAAAGGCCAAACCTAGACATGAAGGGATTCCTCAGCCTGCGCCTGGGACGCATGTTGCTGAAGATGGACTACCTTCTAAGCCTAGGCAAACAACTCCTCCTTCCAATGTTGCAAGAAGATCACCTATTACTGGAAGAATAAAACATGCTGAAAGTGATGTTTCAAATGGGGCAAGGAACGGACCAAAGTTAGGATGTAGTGAGATAAACCAGGAGTGTGAGGTTATTCCTTGTCAAATGCTTAATGGTCGCATTGCAAATGCTTCTAGGGGTGTAAAACCAGAGGCTGAGATAGCTCTAATGGCAGGTACCAAGGGGGCGCAAACAGATAGCAGCAATTCTGCCTCATCTTCAATCTCAATTCAAGCATTTGAGGTATGTGATGATGCAACAGCCCCTTTCATCGACATGACAGAACAGGTGCATGATCACGAGACAATCACCGACATGAAGAGCTTGGAATCATATCCACCATACAGCTCACCTGCTCTGAAATCAGACAAGCCTGAAGTTCTTTTGAGAGAAAGCTTTGGGTATGACCATAAATCAATCATGTCTTCAACTGAAGAGTCTGGTCCAACCAAGGATCTTTTTCATTTTAATTCAGTTGATGCAAAAGTGAGTCTGAATGCCCCTGTGGACCTTCCAGGCACGGTTTCAGAAGAAATGTATGTTCATAAAGATGATTCCACTTCAAGCTGGACAATTAGCAGGCATGATGCTTCATTAATTCAGACAAGTTATATCAACGATGCTCCTTTAAGCGGAGTAAATAGAAGGGATGGTCTCCTTATAAGCGACACAAGTAGTAGGGGTAACACCTCAATAAGGAGGCCGAGTAGCGGTGATGATCCCCCTATAAGCGTATTAAGCAGCTGGGATGATACCCCAATAAGCAGGTCAAGTAGCAGGGATACCCCTGTAAGGGGGCCAACTATTGAAGAAGATTTCCCCATTATCAGGTCAAGTATTAAGGACGAAACTGTGTCAAACGGACCTAGTAGCAGACTTGATATGATGCACCATTCAAATCTTTCTTCTGCATCCAGCAGCGATGACAAGTTCACTGTGATGGAACTTGTCTCATCAGTTGCAGGAAATATGCCTTGCAGTTCCCAACCGATTTCTTCTACCCAAAAGAACATACAGCCAGAGAAAAGAACAAATGAACACAACCCAACAATTGAAAAACCAGCAGTGACCTCTCCTCCGGTTTTCGATGATGTTATACATGTTATAAGGCATAGTAGCTTCCGTGTTGGCAGTGAGCAACCGGGGATGGAAAAAGCGGAACCAGGTGTGGATGTTGAGAATTTCATAAATGTAGTGAAAGATGAATTGAACATGAGAAACATGACTAGTCCAGTGACCCTTAAGTCACCAAGTTCAAAATCAATTGTTTCAGGTTATGGCGGTGTTAAAGAAGAAGATATTAGGAACTCCAATTCCTCATCTCTAGAATCTGGTTCAACAGAGGTGGTGAAGGAAGAGGAGACAGCAGAAAAAGAAACATTGGATGTCAAGTGTGATAGGCAAAGGGCAGAGGCACTTGAAGGACTTCTAGAATTGTCTGCAGAGTTACTGCAAAATAAAAGACTGGAAGAGCTGTCAGTTGTTTTGAAGCCATTTGGGAAAGACAAGGTGTCCCCAAGGGAGACAGCCATATGGTTGGCCAAGAGTATGAAAGGGATGATGATTGAGGACTGTCGACGGAGTTCATGAATCATTCTTTTTTTTTTTTCCTTTTACATATCAAGGTTGGCGGCCGGATCAATTACAATTAAACGCATTTATTGCCTGTTTCATGAATTACTGTTCCTGGGTAAGCTTTTATTGCCTGGTTTATTCACATTGATGTCGTAAATTGTAAGTGTTGGCTTCTTAATTAACCATTCATATCTCCTTTCACCATTCCCCACATGTATTTCTGAAAGAACAAATCAGATGCTGTGTTTTCACTTCAATTCTGTAATTCTTTGAGTGCATTTTATTGCTGCTGTTGTTGTACATAGTTGAAAATACGAACCAAGTAAACTTCTTCCTAGACACATGTTATGGATATGCTATATAGAGTGCAATTGTTGGTTATGGTTTTTATTAGTTATCTGAACCCATACGATTTGGGTGGGTAAAATTTGATTCGATTCGATTCGAACAAATTAAAAAAAAATTTAAATTTCGAGTTAATCGAATCAAGTTATTCGAGTTATTCGAATTATTCGAGTCAACTTGAATAAGAAATTTTGGATTTCGAGTTCGAGTCAAGTTAAATTTTTACTATTTGAATAATTCGAATAACAGGTTAGTATAAATACCGTTTTGATCTTTGTCAATTTTAAAAATGAGCAAATTGATCTCTCTTAACGAAAAATCAAAATAATTTTCAAAATTTGAAAATAATTTTTAAAATTCAAAATATTTATAAAAATTTTAAAAATATAAATTTTAAAAAAATATATCAAAAATTTAATAAAATAATAATTATAAAATCAAAATAAGGGACTAATTATTCAAGTTTATCATACTAAAATTTTTTATTATTATTTTGCTTTAAAAAAATTTCAAATATATATTATTTCAAATTTATGTGTTCTAACATGGAAATAGTTATATTGTACAATATTTTAATTTAATATTATTAATTTTTATAATTTAACTCAAAAGGTTTCACTCGATTTGATCGAACGCTCACCCCTAATTCGAGTTATCCGAAAATCCAAATAACAAAAGAAAAAACTACGTCGTTTTGATAAATGTTTACATTTTCTAAAGTTAAAAGTAAAAAATATCAAGTTACAAAGCTACGTTGTTTTGATAAATGTTTACCCATTAGTGTTACTTTTCTTCCTGAATTGCCCCACTCTCCTTTTTTCCTTCATTCAAAATTAATCTAAAAGTTTGTACTTTGTCTACTAGTAAAATAATCGATCTATGTAAACGGAACATTAAGTATAAATAATAAAATTCGTTAATTCGACTTGACTCGAAATTTTTTGACTCAATTTAAAAAAAATTCAAACTGAGTTCGGTTGTTAAAATATGATTCGTCAACTGGACTAACTCAAAATTTTTTGACTCGATTCAACTCAACTCGATTAAATACTTACCCTTAGATACGAGATCGCAATCCGCAATTACTGTCAGTAAAATTTTATTCAACGGTAGAAAAAAGAGATGTAATATTCTGAAACAAAAATCTTAAAAAAATAAACATTATTGAAGGGTAGAAAGGAGAGACCAAGGAGTAGGATAAGTTAGGTCGAGGGTGTTTTTATTTTGATTATCAAATTACATAAACTTTCAATTTCATTGTTATATTTTGATAATTCTCTATTAAATCATTAATGGGATGATAGTGTGATTTTTTTTAATTATACAATAAAATATTTTATTTTGAGAATTTATAAATTTTATTCTAATTTTAAGCTTCTATAATTATAAATTTGATTAATCTGATCATCAATGAAAAGAAAAAACAGATAGGTTATAATCAAATATAAAACATCAATTATGATAAATATCAAAAATGAAGAGAATCGAGAATAATGATTTTAGCAAAACATCCTACCCACCTTTGTTGAAGATGTTCGTGTGATGGCCGTCTCTTCAAGTATAGCTCTACATGAGTTTGGATTTAATCATGTTTTTTTATTCCATTGGTAATCTGTTTCTGTTAAAAATATGAAAGAAATATGAAAGAGACTGCTTTTATAGTTGTAGTTTCCTTGTGGATGAGGGAGAATTTAGGGGCCGCAGGGAATTTCTGCTATTTCACCCCCACTTTTGGTCACTGTTTAGGTCTAATAATAATTTCTGCATCAGACATCAAACCCAGGCTGTTTTAATGTCTAAAATAATAAAGGCAACCCATCGTCAAATATTATTATCGCTGTAAATTACAAAATACTCCAAACATATTATTTCATTAAAACCCCATGCATATGTAGTGGATACATTGGACAAACGATCGAGATGAGGACTCCCTTCTTTTCCCCATGAGTAGTTGGATCATCATTGATGTCAAACGCATATGCGTTTACCATTTACAATGCTACACTTAGGACTCGGCCCTGGCCTTGGCTTTGGGCTGCTATCCTTTTCTGCACCACTCAAACCCCACTTTGTTTTAACACTCAGACACATATACCATTAATATCTTACTATCAAAATACTCAATCTAGCATTTAAATGAATCACTTATTCAAATATAATCTTTACCCACAACTTACAGATTGAATATATTTAGATATCCTTTTGCATCAACACGAAAACCAAATACTTAATATAAAAAGATTACCATAAGCAATATATTAAAGATGCAATTTTAAGGGAATTCACTAACAAAATATCACAAAACACAAGGATGAAGATGCAATTTTAAAAAGATAAAAATTTTCTATAAATTAATTAGTAAGCAATTTGATCTTACTTAGGGCAACTAGTGGTCGAGCTGAGGCAGGTGCAGTGAAAATAGCAAGACTGAAAAGCAAGAGAATGCAAGCTATAAGAAATGCCTTCATTTTGGACATCATTAATTTCCTTCCTCTAGTTGTGTAAATAAAACATTCTTCCCTCCCCATTTTATAGGCAGTTCTAAATTCAGAGTTTCAACACAAAAGTCCTATGTCCTCAAATCATAAAACTATTTGCATGTCACCGCACACATTTGACTACAACATTTTTAATCACCCAGTTTTCAAATCTTATTCATTATAGAATGTTATCTTTTGGAATAAAAAATATTATTGTTTACCAATTTTTTAAACTTAATATCACTCTCAGTTTGAATATTACCTAACACATATAAAAATGTCCTGGTAAAAATTGAATCAAATTTCATTCTATTAATATACCCTATTCCTTTCCATGCTTTTCTAGTCAATTAAAATTTCTCTTTTGAGTTTGAGGTTTACTTCAATCAAATATAGCTCCTCACGACTTCGACGTCCAACTCCTACATCTCTTTTCTATTATTTTATTTGAATCTATCTTAAAATCGATATTACCTTAATTTTTCATTATCAAATAATTCTTATTGCCCAAATTAAGTACTTTTCGAATTGACCATTAAGGTCAAGCACATGTACTAAATTAGGATAGTAAAAAAATCTCAAGAAATTGAATATATTGATGTTCAACATCTATTTAAACGAAATCACTATCCATTTGCGTCAACACAAGGAGTAAAATATTTGAAATATACACAGCAATATTGACTATATTTAATACAAAACAAAAGGAAATATCCATTAATTAAAGAATAAGAAAATAGAAAGATGAAGAGTTTGCGTCAAACTGTCCCTTGACACTTTCCATTGTACAACATTTCTGAGTCAGTTTCAACAACACCATTTTGCTCTCACAGCAATAGCTTCAGCCTCAATTGGAGTATCAACTTGTCTAAAACCAGCCTACCCTGCAACAATCATTCCTCACAACAACCCCAATTCCTGCTCTTTCATTTAGTCCCCAGCCCCCATCACTATTAACCTTCACCACATCTCTTACAACACCCTTTCTCCTCTCTTTTATTAGCCAACCAAATCTCATTTAACATACATCTCATTCCAAGTTATGAAATCACCCATAAAACCCTTCAACCTCCAATCACATTCAACCCTTCTACTTTACACTTATTATTCGATAACCATGTAATAAAGAAATAGGCATTATAATGAATATGAATTTAATAAAATAAATTTAACAGTGTTAATAATTAGACTTACATCGTTAAAATCGAATAATAAATAGACTAAATTCCTTAAAATAAAGAGTATAAGGACTTAAAAAGCCGGTAAATAATTATGAGTAAGATATATATTGGGCCTAGACGGTTTGCCGATGAAGCAGCCCAAGCATAGTCCAAGACTACAATTCAATCTATGAAACCCAACAATCAAGATCGTCGAGATTCACATGGGCACCAATCATGTCTAAAAGTATTTTTTAAATTAAATTAGTTAAAAAGCAATCTAAATAGATAGCTTTTTAGTTAGTTTGAAAATTTTAAATAATAAATATTGTCTACAAAGGATTGTGGATCAATTTATTTACTATTAGTTTCTAATGTTGCGTGTGTTGTATGTAATTCTGCGCATGCAATTTTTAATTAATTATTGTTCATTGTTAATTTGAAAAAAATAAAAAAAATAAGGTAAAATAATATGCAATAATTATAATAATAGCACATGACAAGGAGCACATAAAAAAACCATAGTATTAGCAATTTATAAAAACATTTATCATAAAATTATATTTATTTCGTTATCAAATAAAATAATGTTCAACCACTGTTTATTTGATATTCCCTCTTCAAATAGTCATTGTTTTAATATTCCATTTTTTTATATTAATGCTAACAATTTTTATTGATATTATACGAAAAATTAATAAAATACAAACAAAATAACAAGACACCTCTAAAAACTTAAATAAAATAAACTATCAAATTTTTAATATATAATATGTTAATATTATTATTTCCCTTTTTTTCATTTTAAGTTCCCATTATCTAGAGTGAGTTTTCCGGCCTTTTCTTTCTGTTTCATGGATCGCTTATTCTTTTTTAAGTCAATTAATTAGTTAATTTTATTATTAGATTCCATTCTCTGTTATGATCTAAACTTGCAAATCATCCGCATATAAAATTATTGATGACAAAAGGGAAAAGAAAGAACCTACACTTTCAGTCTTTTGTCGTAGTAAGAGATGATAGCCACACATACTACCCAAGGCATATTCTTGTATTTTATTGCTTAAGAAAGAGCATTGCATTGCACTTTCTTTTCTACTTTTCACGGATGGGAATAAAGCAAAGTAATGCATTGGAAAAGAAAATCATTTTAAGATAGTGGTCATCACGTCGATTCAACCTAAAAAATGATTCTAAAATTTTGTCTAAATTCAACTTAAATAAAAATGTTAAAATTCGAGCTTGACTCGGTCCACATTATTTTTATATAAAAATAAATTTAAAGAATATACACTAAAAATATTAAAATAAATATTTTTTATGCAATTTATAGCAAGTAAATACATTTAAAATAGTAGCAAAATTAACAATAAAACAATAGTTATATAATATCCAAATAATAACAACAAAATAATAGTGATATAATAGCAGTGACAAAAAAGTAACAAAAAGCAATACATTTTTCTTTTCAAATTCAGTCTGAACCAAAAGAAACTTGGCTAAGACCGAACTTATTTAGAACATGGGTCTCGATATTTTACTCAAATCTATTTTCAAATTTATAATTTTCTCCAAACACTTTCGCTTTTCAAGTAGGTTAGAGATTTATATTAAGATTAATGGATTAATTATATTGTTTGCACAAAGGATACTTGGGAACCATATTTTCATATTGTTACCTATTGGCCTACATGTTTCCCTAGCCTTTGACGTCAAGGCAAAACAAAAGATTTTCCACTTGTTTCTTTTTTCTTTTTTTTTTTAACTTATAAAACTATTTATCCTTCTTTTCTTTTTTCTTTTCAACCACCATATTCTAACAATTTTGGGGTTTTCCCCATATTAATAATTGATTTATATATATTAAAAATGAAATAAACAGTGTAATCTCATTTAAGGTTAAACTTATTTATATTTATTTTTAAATTTTTTTTATCTAAGTAATAATATCTAATTGGTTAGTAATGCCATCAAATATAATTAATCTTAATTTAATTTTATAAAATTATCAAATGATCTACATTATATATTAAACACTTGATTAAGTTGGTGTCGATTAGTGTCATGAGTCAAATATTTTTATTTACAAAATAAATTATATTATTTTGAGAGTGATTTTATTATTTTTATATTTTATAAAAAAATAGAAGAATATACATATAATAATTGAACCTAATCCTCTATTCTTTTTTAACATTTATAGTATATAAACTACCTTAATATTTATTCATAAATTCAGAGGCTTTTTTAGAATAATTTCATATTTATTATTAAAATTTCACAGTTTAAATACATTCATGTTTTTCTTTTTTCTCCATATGCTCAATATTTTGCTTATGAATATCCTAAAAGTAGCTTTTAAAATTCTCTATACGTAATAATTTCTTCATTCAATATATAATGAATAAATTGCTATCAATTATTGCATTGAATTTAATGTTATTACTGTAGCATGGCAGGTCCATATTATATTTTATGTCTTGGTTTTTTTTTTAATGTAGTACATAATAAATTCATGTATATTATAATAATATTTTATCATATGATGTATATATAGCCAATATTTTTATTATTGTACGTCCATATACAATTACGAGTGTATTAAAAACCAAGCTATTCCTGCACCTGCAGTTTTAGTCCTTAGAGGGCAAACAATTTAATTCAATTACAATAGGCTTTTCCTGCAATCTCACTTCAACCACATGTGCCTAATTACTCAGATTGTAACAGACAAAAGTAAATGGTAAACTCAGCTTTTTATTTAATTTGCTCCTATCCGATAACCCTGTTTGGTGCATCATGCTTTTTTCCTCCTCCAACGGTATATTACAAATATAAATGAATAATTACTACATAAAATAATCGGTACAAAATCAAATTCCTAAGGAAAGAATGTAGGTTTGAACTTAGGAGACAACATTGTTAGGAAAGATGATCATAAATTGTAAAATAAATATGAAAGATATAAAAAAAAAAATAGTACAAAAGCACAAAAAATAAAGAACGAGACAGAACTTATACATGGCATGTGCATATTGTGAGGTTGGAGATGTACACATCACGATTACGTACTCAAAAATTAGGGACGAAGTCAAGAATACGATATTGAGGGGCGAGAATAAAATTTTTGAAAGTTTAGAGGCTAAAAATAAAATAAAGAAAAGTTTAAAAAGAAACTAAAAGTACTATTCAAGTTGAGAATAATTAAAAATATATAAAATATATTTTAATAGAATCTAATTCTTGGAGAAGAATTTTAAAAGAAAAAAAAGAAATGATACAAACCATGGACACTTGTATTCTCCTCGTAGAAAAAGAAATTCAATTCAGGGTTTCAAACTTTGTCTGCTGGGAATTTCTTTAAAAAGAAACTGTATAAGGAATTCATGTAATAATTAGGCTCAACCTTTGCTTCACATGTGGGTTCTCCATAATTGTACTGTTGCTTTTCTTAGCATCACTTATTGGTTTCAAAGAAGAGTTAGACTTGACCAAAATTGGGATGCAAGTATAGTGTAGTAAGATAAATGTAATAAGCATCCCATTTAATATTGTTTTTGCTTACAAAAAGTGGAATTTCCCAGCAGGAATGCACCCCAAGACAAGGTTGCACCAAACAAACACTCATTATGCACCATCCAATTCCCAATCATAAGCATACATCAACTTCATTTCCACATCAATTTAAGTGCCGAATGAATTAGATGATAATACTTTAATAAAAATAAAGTTATTGGCATTTATTTTTTAATAATACAATTATATGATTTTACATATAAATATTAAATTGTTATTATAGTCAACCATGATCATTAATATTTCTAGTACTTTATATATATATTTTTCATTTACAAGCTAAAAATCGAAACCTTACACCAGTACATATCTCTATATATCTTAAGTCATGTATCAATTATTTTTTTCTCTTGCTATCACCCCCTAAACCTTTCCCATCTCTTTGTACTTTCTGAGCTAGAGAGCTTGTCATCTCCACCAAAAGCAGCGTCTGTGCACCACCATGTCGGCCAAGGACTGCGGCCACCATGATGACGAGGAACAACTAGCCAAGCGCATAACGGTAGCCATTGTTGGGGTACTCGTCGTTGTGGGCATAATTATTTTCCTCGTATGGGCCATTCTCCACCCCGACAAGCCTCGCTTCATCCTCCAAGATGTCACCATCTACGCTTTCAACCTCACAACTCCGAACATGCTCACTTCCAACATGCAAATCACATTATCTTCCCGAAACCCCAACGACAGGATCGGCATTTACTACCAAAAACTCGACATCTTCGCATCTTACCATAACCAGCAGATAACTTTACCCACACTGGTACCCAGAACATACCAGGGGCATCTCGACGTCACTGTTTGGTCCCCATTTTTGTACGGAAATGCAGTGCCAGTGGCTCCGTTTCTGGAGGAAGGGTTGAGCCAGGACATGAATACCGGCATGGTGTTGCTGAACATCAAGGTTTACGGGCAACTGAAATGGAAGGTGGGGACTTGGATTTCGGGTCGGTATCAAATCAACGCCAATTGTCCGGCTTATATTTCCTTTACGGATCGAACTAAGGCGATCCAAGTTGGTTCGGCTATGAAGTATCAACTTGTGCAAACCTGCACTGTTGACGTTTCTCTTAACTAAGTTTATATTATTTTTCCATCCCCAAAAAATACTTGTGTCTTTATGACTTGGTTTTTTTAAATATAATAATTATATTATATATTCAGTAGTTTTGCTAAGACGAAATTTCTTGGAAAATTTATGAAGGAGAAGATTTGTGTGCTTTTACTTTTCTTTGATTCTTGTATGTCAATCCATTTTTAAAATTTAAAAACTGCAAGATTACTATTTTATTGTCATGTTCCATGCAAGCGCATAAATCAACTCAAGTAAGAATTGGGTAACTTAGAATCACTTTGGGGGTAATTAGTTGAGGACCAATTGGAGGTTCCATGAAAATATTGTGTAAAATTTTTGTCAATATATGCACATGTTAGATGCAATTAATAAAGCTGATGGGTCACCATGGGAATTGTTTTTTCCGGAAAGATCTAAGCCTCAAAAAAACAAAAGAGAAAAAGAGAGATTGAGTAGGGAGAAATAAATGTAGTTTCCTTTTTCGTACACTTTAATAAAGTTGAGCTTTGCTTTGTAAAAAAAGGGATCGATTACTTCACCTGCTTACATGTCTTTGGAATTATTGGAGTTTGGTATTGGAATTAGTCTTTACCACATCTACCTTGCTTCATATAAATTCAACAAAATTAAATTTTAATAACTAAAATTATTTATATAGGTTCAGTTTTATACAATGATGGGATTTAACTCTTTTCGTAAATGAAACTATTAGAAATGAAACAAAGATTCTCTTGAGACCAAAAAATATATATATCATAAGAATGATTCACCAAAATTGGGCCAACAATAAATCAATTATTAGCTTTGTTTAGGTATTCAAATCCCTATTATGGTAGCAAAAAATAAGAAAATCCCCATAACAGATGCTACGTTGTGCACTAATGTACAAGAAAATGTATGGGTTTTATGTTCAAATTGCTTTGCAGAGAGTGATGTAGATTGTAGATAAACTTGTATCCCAACCCATCTACACCTCTGCTATAAGTAAGACTCCCTCAAATGACTGTTCAAGTTTAGTGCTCACAAATGGTAATAATAATAATATTATGGTATTTTAAAGTTTGATGGTAAGTTCTTGAAAGTATGATATCACGTTTCAACCAAAATGAGCCCTCCCAAAAGGAAAACAAAATTGGTGAAATAGTAAATGCATGACATAACTAATTCGGTTGGAAAGTGAGTAGCGTAAATGGCCTTTAATCTCACCATGCTACAGCACAATGCACTTTATCCTTTTATATTTTCCACTTCCACTTTGGATACTTTCATATGAATTTGGGTTAACCCAAATTACAAGTAAATTAAAGCAGTGAGTTTTGCAATTGGAGATGTGGGTTGGTTTTAAACTAGACATAGTTGAGCTAAGCCCAAACAATTGACCGATGATAACCAAAGCAAAGCCCAGTCCAAACAAAGCCTGTTTTCAGTGTCGTTGAGGAATCAAATTGATGGATAAATCAGAGGTTATTTGATGAATTATTTGGTTCAAAACTGTGAAGAAGAGGCATGAGCAGTGCAAAAGATAAATTAGAAGCAGGAATTTTTTGCAGAATCTCCAAATATAATAAATGATGAGAAAGGAGTCATAAAAGATGCAATTTCACAAATGAGCTAATCCTAGCGGCTTAGGCGAATCTAGGGTGCTGGGCTGGTCCCCATAAATAAATCCCCCAACATTTTTAATTTATTATTAAGTTAATTAAGCACCTCTATTTCAACATAAAATTTTTGGATTTAACTTTCAGTGTAGCAAATGCAACGGCGCAATTGCAGGATCTGTCAGTATAGGGTTGGCAATTATGACCATTTTGACATCACCAGCACTTAAAAAGGCCTAATTAGAAATTTAACCCTCCACTTGATCACATCCTATATACTCTCGAATAATATGATCACCCTTGATTTAATAATTCTATTCTTTTTTACCATAATGGTAATGGTAGTATTCCCATCAAATCATCAACAAATGTGCCTTCGCTGCAGGGTATAAAATATTCTACAAGGTACCTTTGTTTAGTATAATTATTAAATGATTCTTTTGTTCAATGGATCATAATGCCCTTTCATGATGGCTGTTGAAATCTTTAATCAGGAAATAGTTGGATTTTTCTCATTTTCCATTTAAGTTTCTTACTCGTTACGTTCTCTTGTATATATAAAAAGTAAAACTTACTTGAAAAGATGAATTAGTAGAAAATGATAAGTAAGATGATATATTTACAAAGACCGTTAGATAAGCTGCTACCGACGGACATAGCTAAGATGTAGAGTAGCCCATCCATTGACTCTTGCCTGAATTTCCTCCAAAAGAGAACCACAATCATTAATAGACAACTTCCTAGAAACCAGGGGCACACCCAACTACCTTACGAGCAGCCTTCCCAACTTAAAACCAGTGACCCTTTGCACAGTTACCAGATCATCCTTAGCCATACCGGCAACAAAGATCTCAGTCTTAGAAACGTTAAGTTGCAAACTAGAAAAATAGTAGAACTCTTGAAGGATGCACCAAATACCAATAACTGAATCAACTGTGCCCTTTGCAAAAACAAGAAGATCATCAGCAAATTAAAGATGAGTAAGATGGAACTCTAAAACATTTAGGATGGAACTTGAAAACTCCTTGCATCGCTGCCCTATTCAACAGCTTTGAAAGAATATATATAACGATAACAAAAAGGTAGGGAGAAAGAGGATCTACCTGTTTTATTCCCCTAGCACCTCTAAAAAACCCAACAATGCCTCCATTTACGGAAATAGAAAACCTGGGAGTAATACTACAAGCTGAAATCCACTGAACAAATTGACCGGGAAAACCCATGTTCCTTCCTCCGAACCAAAATCTTAGAGATGCATTTATAAACAAGAGAACAACAGGAGATAGGCCTATATTCCTTGATATGGCTAGGATTAGCACAGTTAGGAATAAGGGTAACAGTAGTTGCATTAAAAGCTCCCAACAGCTTTGAAGAAATAAAGAAAAACTTCACAGCATCAACAAAATCATCTGCCACGATATTCCAAGCTGCCTTGAAGAAAAAACCTGTGTAACCATCAGGTCCCGTCATTACCTTGATCAAAGATAGCTTGTTTAATTTCATCCCTCGTAACAGGCCGAACCATATCATTTTGTGCTTCCTCTGAACAAATCACTAAGAAGCAGATCGGTACAACCCACAACCTTAGCATCAGCACAACCAAGCAGATTTTGATAAAACTGAATAGTCTCAACCTCAATTTGTTCCGGCGTGTCCAACTTGGCGCCCTTATCATCAACCAAAGCACGAATAGTATGCTTATTCTTTTTAACTGCAACAGCGACTCTTGCCTTTTGCCGATAAAATCTCTCTTTAGCATCCTGCAACCCTTTCACCTCAGCTTGCACTCTTTCAATTTGCCTCTGACAGTCAAGGTTATACCTTAAGCTAGCAATTTGTAACTCTTCAAGCTCAGCCCTCTTTTTTCGCACCCGATCAGAAATATCTCCAAAAGCCTCAGAATTCAAAGCCTTTAAACTCCTTTTTAAGACCTCTTCAGCTTAAGAAATAATTTCATCATAGGATCACCATCAACCTCATCATGCCAAGACTCAGCAACAATACTCATAAAATCACTATGCTTAACCCAAAAATTTGAAAGGCTTATCCAGCCAAACAAGAGCATTCACAGCAGTAAACCCTCCTTTCCACACTATCATTACTAGCAGTAAGAAAGAAGTCAGAATTTTGAAACTCCAATCTACATTAAATACTTTGACTAGTAGTCACAAATCCATCCGGAAACAATATGATTCTTTGAAATAATCCAAATAATTCCAGCCACTGAAATGTTTCCCCAAGATAGCCAATGCATAGTCTGCTTAACCCTTGTTTCAAGCAAATAAAGAACTTCAACATGCCATTTATTAATCCTATTAACATGTTTTTAATCCTCTTATGTTCCAAAAAACAATTATCATAAGGAAGTAAAATCTAATTCATCCTCTACTTCTTTTCCCTTTATATATGAAAGTGATGAGCTAGAAACCATAAATAATTAGGGATGCTGGAGACCAAACAACAGATACAATGGCTAACGTTTCCTCCCACCTCAACTGCTTATAGTTTAAGCTAACTTCACTTTATTTGCTTAATCTAATCATTCTTAAATTTGACATTGTATAGGTTTGGAATCCTATCCTTTTTCTCTTTTATCTGACCCAGTTTTTAAATTTTTTTAAAAATAATATGTTAATATTACTTATATTTTTGTTATATACAACCACAAATCCTATCAATTCTAAATATTATAAAGGTACAGTCACAACTTTATCCCTTCTTTTTGTTTGTTTTTTTTTTATCAATTTAACTTTAGTTCTTTCTCTTTTTTTATCAATTTTATTCAATTATTTTTTTTATGAAAAATTTGATTGAATTTTTAAAGTTTTAGCACAAATTACTAATTTCCTTAAAATTTTTAACAATTTCTCGAAAAAAATTAATTTAACTAATATTTGGTGATTAAAAATTAAAAAAAATTGACAAGGACTCTTATAAATTTCGAAACAAATTATGATACAAGTGATTGTTATTAATATATTATTATGATTTGCAAAATTGGAGTGCAGCAGCAATTATTGAACGTTAAGTCCCTTTTTGGTTTTTGTTTGCTTTTAGAAACAACCCAAAAAAACGAAAGGTTTTTGAAGAAAAAAGGAATCCAATTTTGCCAAAATATATAAAACATAAAAGTTTATGCCTTGTTTCTTTTAGTAAAACAAAAATGCAATACCCCAAAATGGACAACTATTTATTCAAATATGCAATAAAGAGTTCTTTAATCAAATTTCAATCATTTTTTTTTCCAACATTTCAATCTTTTTTAAAAATATTATGAAAACTCTAAATCTTACCCATGTAAAATGAGGCCTTTTTTTATATGAATAACTTTAAATTTTTAATTAATTATGAAAATGACTTGGAAAAAGAATTATATATGAAAATGACTCGTTTGTTATAGTAAAAGTTAGTACTATCTGATCAATCGGCGGCACCATTTCCTTTTTCCCTTTAATCATTACTCAATCATCATTTTTTTTTTAAATTTTCTTGGTGTTGACATTGTGTCAGACAACACCTATATGTATTTTTCTAAATACCTGTAAAAAAATATGGATATTCATGGTGGAGAAAAAAAAGAAAAAAATATTTTTAATGGGTGTCGTCGGTTTGTCAAGCGGCATTGGTCAAATTTCTTTTTTTTAAAAAGAAATTTATGTCAATGAAAAAATAATTTTTTTTTGTGTTGCCATGCTGTCGAGCGTCACCACCCACTATATATACCCCATCTCCGGTGCAAAATCTGTATATTTTGAAGTGTTGTTTTTTGTTGAAGATGAGAAAAAAAAGGAAGAAAGATTTGTGGCTAGTAGTAGGAGAGAAAACTAAAAAAAAAATCAGTGTTCAATAGAAGTGGGGAAAACAGAAAAAAATTGATTTTTTTTGTATTTGGTGTTCAAAATTGAGGGAGAAAGATTTATTTATGTTGGTGTTTTAGGGAGAAATTGTGATAGTTTTAATATATGTTTAAATTCATGGTGATGTGGTAGCGCTTAAAGACCCACACATTTCATTTGCCGCGTGGGAAGTGCATATCACCTTAGAAGATGTCACATTGCAACTCAGACTCCCAATTGATCGTGGTTATGCAATCACGTATTCAAACTTTGTCACATTGCAACTCAAACTTGCGCAAGGAAAGTCTCACCAATTGACAGTGGTTATGTGATCAAGTTTAATATCACCAGAAGATGATGCCTTATAAACTCCATATAAGCTTGAGAGCATAATCATGCAAAAAAAATGAGTTTAATTAGTTTTTTTTCTCCATTAAAGTAGTATTTTTAATCTTATTGTCCAAAACTTATGTGGAGGTGGGGGCAAGAAGATCGATGCCGAGGGAAATGACAGTGACGATAGAAACAAGCTGAAATGCGACTTGAGGCGGCAACAGTTGTAATTATTATAGTGGTGCACGAAATGAAGGGTAAACTGAGAAAAAAAAACTAAAAAAAAAAAGAAAAAAGAAAATATGGGGAGCCCATGGCCGCCACTTTGTTATGTAATTATTTCAAGTGTAATTAGTATTACTATCATACAAGTTAAAATTATAATAGGGATCATCATATTTTGATTCATTATTTATGAAATTATAATTACGATAACTATAAAAAAAAACTTTCCAGATCATTCAAAAAAAGAATGATCGTTGTTATGCACAAAAAAATTATTTTCGTATAAAAATATATGGAATACCAGTCCTGATTTTCCTGTGAAATAACACTATCCCTACTATCAAGTTAAAATTTTATTAATAGGTGAAAAATATTTTAACGGGTATTCACGGTGGGAAAAAATCGGTTTAAGAAAAACGTTGAGAGTGGGAAAAAAAAAGAAAACTGAAAAAAAGGAACTGAAAAAATTGAAAGAAAAAAAATAAAGGGTGGGGGAGCTCGTGACCGTTTGGTCACGTCGACAGTATGGTGTCAGTCCGGTGTCACCTAGCAGCAATCATTAGGCATTGGAACATCAACAAACGGTGGAAAATTCTTCTTTCGGGTTGTAGTTCGTCGTCTAGACCGGAAGAAGGCAATGTTTGCAAGTTAACCACAGTACCTGGCACGTAATCCTACATCGCGGCTAACCACCCTTAAAATTTATTGTACTACGCACCACAATCTTCGTACAACTACTCATTGGTCATTGGTTTAGCCCATCATGCTTTTTTGTACGACACTCTATACTGAAACCAACCTTGCATGTCGACAATGAGGACCAATACAGGAATGGTTGTCATGTCTTTTACCAGCGGCATGATGCAGTTATAGATTGTTTTCGCATCAAGTTTGTTATAGTCTTGCATCATATGTGCAGTAGTGAAGGTATAAAACCCTTCAAATCTTCGAATTTCCCACAGTTGTGACCTTTGAATAAATGCAGCTCGTACTTGCCAATTGCACTCTTCTGCAAACCTTCAACACTCTCCAACATATAATGTCGATGTAGATTTAATAACTTTTTAGTCCACCGACACCTTTATGCTATATCTGTAATATCCCGAAAATTACTATAGTAAGAAAATAGGTATATTTGATATAGTAAAATAAGGAAATAAATGTTAAAAAGCAAAATGTAATATCCCGAAAATTACTATAGTAAGAAAGTAGGCATACTTGATATAGTAAAATAAGGAAATAAAGTGACAAAAAGCAAAATTTTGATTTATGTCAACATTGGGAAGTATATTATGACATATTAATGCAAGAAAGGACTAATTCGCAAAAGTGAGAAAAGTTTTGTTGCTCAATAGTAAATATTCAAAATTTGAGGGGTTAAAGTGTAAATATGAAAAAGTTAAAGGATTAATTGTGAAAATATTTTAAAGGTGGAATGATCTAAAATCTAAGAAAAATGGATGAATTAGGACCAAATTGAATAAGTGAAGAATTATGAGGGACTAAATCGTAATTTTACCAAATTAAGTGATGACTCAATGATGGACTTTTAAAAGATCATGAAGGGAAAATTAGTCAATTAGAAGGAGAGAGAAATCTAGAAGGCAATGATGATGTTGGAGATATTTTAGATAAATAAATAAATATTAGTTTATAATATTTGATTTGATTTTTTTAATGATATTTTATTATTTTATTTAGTATATATATATGTGGAAAGAAAGAAAAAAAGTCACCATCCCACCATTTTTCCAATGCACCAATGTGAGAAAAAGAGAGAAAGATAACAAGGAGAGTATGGGGAGCTAAAATATCAAGTTAGATTCAAAAAATAGAAGCTGGAGGAGAGAGAAAATCAAGTTAAAGTTTGAAACCAATAGAAAGGTAAGAACATCAAGATTTCAATATATTTTTAAGTTTGATATTATTGAAAAAGCATGAAAATGATGTTATAGTAGAGTTTTCTTATATTAGGTCTTATTTAGTATAGTTTCTCATAGAAGAAATGGTGTAAATAATGGAATTGTAAATCATGAGATATAATAAATTTTGTGAAACAAGGTCAGAATGATTTCGGGTTCCCGTGTTCTGAATTTGGAAAATCATAAAAAATTGGATAAAAATAATTAGGGGCTTAAATTTATATTTTTAAATCCTTAATAAATACATTTTCAATAGAAACAAACAGTAACATCATCCGAATCTCGTACGATGAGATAATTAATTTTTAGTGAAGAAGGGTCGAAACTGTAAGACAACAGAACAGGGATGACTTTAAAGAATAAAATGTACTTATTGGCTGAACCAAAAATTCTGAAAATTTGATGGTAAGAAGATATGTGAGTCTAGTTTCAGATAAAATTAAAGTATCTCAATTCGAAGTTCTGTAGCTTAAGATATAATTAATTTAGTGACCATGACTCAAGTGAACAGCTTGTTAGTAAACAAGTAAATAGTGGTATTATGTATATACCAAGGATGTGGAATAGAGAGGAGGAAGAGGAAAACTATATGTGAATATTCAGCTAATATGAGATTATTTTAAAAATATCTAATTTGCATGTTTTAAGTTTAAGGACTAAATTGAACAAATGTGAAACTTTAAGGGTAAATTTTGTAAAAAGGTCAAAAAGTGACCAAATTGCATGAAATGAATTGTTTTATTATTTAAATTAATAAATTGAATGAAATATTAATTTAGATCAAGATTGGGTGAAAATTTGAGGAAAATAGAAATTTACCAAAATGTCCCTAAATTTTGGTATTTCTGCAATTTTGCCTTGGTAAGTTCGTATGAACTACATTCTGTATAATTTTAATTAAAGTGAATATTATTTGGTGATGAATATTATATAAATATGTGTTTTATTATTAGAATTGAATTATTATTGGTAATATGTATAATTATTAGATGCATTGAAATGATTATCGAAAACTCAATTGGGTTGGGGGCTTGTTGGAGATATATCACACTATCCATTGATTCTATCGGTAATTTTGGATGATTTGATTCTGGTAATAATGGCATGTTTAAGTTAAATTGGCCAACGTTAGCTCATTAATGTTTTGATTTTGATTGGTTATAAATTTGAATGCTTGAAGAAATGAAACGTCTGTAAATTAATTTGTAAATTTCGGTAATGCTCTATAACCCTATTATGGCGATGGATACGGGTTAGGGGTGTTACAATATCGCTTGATAGAAAATACATAATCCTCCTCCTTCACGAATTGTTGGCCTACATACAACTCTTCCAATTCAGAATCTATAACCAACCAATGAGAAGGTATTATATTTGGTACTCAAGGAACTTGGATGGATGTGCCGCATCGTGATCTACACTCAATATATGGGTCCCAAGGTCATTGCGTATGACAATGCTACAACTTGAGTTCTCAATCGAAGGGGCGTGTACATTTTCACCTCATCCGCGACTTTATCATCAATAGCTTTTATTTTTAAAAATAGTAGCTCCTACTAAAACAAATATAATTACATACAAATACTTACAAACTAACATTATAGACTCCAATTTGATTTTTAAAAAACTTGCACAAAATTTTCTTCTTCTTTGTGTTTTCCCTTCCTATTAAACACATATCTTCCTTCTTCTTCATTTTTTTGTCTCTCTCTTAAATAAAACCAAAAACTTCAACAAAATCCAAAACATCAATAGATATAGTCTTTTGGCTGGGGTGGGTTTATATATTTTGGGTGGCGGGACCACCGGTACCGCATAACACAACGGCGACATCGCTAATAATTTTTTCGAGTCTCTGCACAACTATTTTCCCCAAAAAAACACTGGTGTCGCCCGACACACTCGCCACACCCTTTAATTTTTTCTTGACATTTTTCCCACTGTGTCGCTTGATAGCATGGAGGTAACAACTAGAAAATTATATTTTTTAAACAAAATCATTGGTGTCGCCTGACGCATCAACAACACCCATTAAAAAAATTCCCTGACAACCATTGATACTACTTGACATGGCGGCGACACAATTGTTTTTTTCCTTTTTTTATCACTAATAGATTTTTTAAAAAAATTATACAGGTGACACCCAAAAAATCTTTTTTTTTAAAATGATAATTGTGTAATGATTAGGGGAAAGGGAGTGGTGCCACCGATTGGTCAGGCACTGGCTTCCATAGTAGCAAATGAGTCATTTTCATATATAATTTTTTAAGGTTATTTTTGTAATTAATTAATTTTAAGATTATGTTTATACAATGTAATAATTGAGTAAAATTATCAAAAATACCGATTTTAAGAAAAATGATAGGATTGGGCTGATTTTTTGAAAATTTACGAGATTAGGCCGAAAAAAGAAAAGCGCTTCCAATTGGAAGCGTTTTTAGAATATTGGTAAGGAAACCCCCGATTAGTTTTAGCAACCACCTTAAATAGACAAGATTTCATGATTTATTATAATGATGTATGCCCGAGCATGTTGTTATTTTTCAATTTCACTCAATTCCGCATTGAGCCCACCAAAATTTCTTTCAACCAATTCATATTTATCCTGGCTTCATAAATCGTGTCTGGAACCCTCCCTAAAAGTTGCTCACATACATCACTCCAATCGGGTGCGACAACTGACCCAATCACTACAGACCCATCCACCGGTAACCCGAGTTGTAACTGCACGTTCTCGAGTGTGATAGTACACTCGCCACATAGAAGATGGAATGTGTGTCTCGGGTCTTCACCTTTCCACCAACGCGCTTACAAGTGTGGGGTCCAATTTACACCCCCTACCCATAAAGGTCACCTGCAAAAATCCCGCATCTCTCAAGTATGGTTCAATTAAGGACGATGAAGAAGCAGGTAGATTACAAATATACGTCTCTAAAATCTTATCTTCCAACTATATATATAAAACAAAATATTAAATTTTAGTATAATAAGAAAATATTTAAATTCAATTAAATTAAATGTAATAAAAATTCTTATTGTTTGCAATTGATCAACCGAAATGTATTTGTCATCCAAATGAATTAGAGATTTTGTCATTATTAATTTCAATAAATACGAAATAATTTGTAATCAAAAATAATTTAAAAAATCTTAATACAATTTTAATTAAAAAAAAGAGTTGAGAGAGGAATAAAAATTGAGTGAAAAATTAAGAGGGAATTGAAAGAAATTTGAAAGAGATTTGAGAATGAGAGAGAGAGAGATGAGTTGAGATTGAATGGAAAAATGAATGAAATTAGGGGTTTATCTAAGAAAAAAAAGTAGTCATTAGTAGAGATTAAGTGGAGAAGCTGTTGTGAATAACACTTCTAGCTGGAAATATTTTCTTGCAAATCCGCTGAAACGTTTTCAAGTAGAAACTTTTTGATTATTTTGGTCTAATCCCGTAATTTATCTAAAAATCGGCTTAACCCAATAAAATTTTTTTATTTTACCCGTAATAATTAGTATGTTAGAAAAAGTAATGAATGAAAAATGATGAATCGGACCCAACACAGACTATGAGCCATCTTTTATCATTTCAACATCAAAGTGCCTTTATTTAAAAATGAACCACTTACAATAATTAGCTATCATGTATCCTACACTCTCAACATTATCATGATATGAAGATAAGTAAAAAAGGACAAAAGAACATAGTTGAAATGTAAAATATTCCCCAACTCTAATTTTCTTCCCCCATTTTCCCAAGAAACAAACAATTATTCTCTTAGTCTTACTTCCCACCACCGCCATTCCCAAAAATTGAAAAAAGGAAAAAGAAAATACATTTTAAGATCAAATATGGAACACATAGATGATTTGTTTTACTATATACATAACTGTGGTTTTAACCCTAATCTTTGGTTCCTCAAATCATATTCCACGTAATAATTCTGCATCTGAAAACTCCCCAATACTACAGCTGGTCCGCTATGCCCCACTACAGCCTTTCCTCCACCGACATCGCCATCTGTCACCACCGTCAAGCACGCCACCCCTTCTCCAACCACCGCAAAATAATTCTCCAGCGGCAGTGCTATCTCAGCGCCGCCTTTAAAATGCAACCTCAACTCGGGTAACTCCACCGGTTTCCCCATATCCTTCACATCGAAACAAGGCCTCAACCCTGTTAATACCTCAACATCACGAGCTCTACTGTAGTTCTTAACTTGCTTCACAAATTCTACAGCTAGGGGCTCGAATATCTCATGAGCCATGAACGTGAAAGTCGAACCAGAATCCACGATGGTGCCACCATTACCATTTTTTCCAGGCGAGAGAAACTTGCGGGGAACCTTAACGCGGCGCCCACCTACTGTTATCTTCCTTAAACCAACGTAGTAATAAACTTGGAAAGCTTCTTTGCCCCGGACAATGGGGTTTTTAATAAACGGTGTGTAGATTAAACCATTGGTTTTCCGATCCATATCGGAGGTGCTATCAAGTATCAAAGTGCTGCTACTAGGAGAGTCATCGAAGCGGCGAGAGATGAGACAGTAAGAGAATTTGTGTAGCTTAAGTTGAGTGGGCAAAGAAGGAAGGCCACGGCCGAAGCCGGCAATGCCGGCGGGTTGTCGGGAAGAGAAAATGGAGCATCCGACTAAGAAATTGGACACAGTTCTATCACCGAGATTCAGGGTTTCCGATAATGCAACCCCGGCAGTGGTTCCCGGGCCATAGAGGAGGAAGTAAGGGGGACATGCTTGAGTGCAGTTTTGGGGGGTGAAGCTGTTTCGGCATTCATCGCATTGGGTTTTGTTGGTGTGGTGGACCCATGAACACTTGGGGTTTCGGCAGCCGACGAGTCTAGAAGATGAAGATAGTTTAGGGATGAAGGAGGGGATAGTAACGTTTTGGTCGGAGGAAGGAGAAAAGGAGCAGTTTTTGCAGACATAGCGATGGGTACAAGGGAACCAAACGAAGTCACTGCCGGTGTCCATGACGAAAGGGAGGATTTGAGGTGGAGTGCCAAAGCTGAGAGAAATGGAGTAGCCTCCATAGCTGTGGGAAAAGAGTGGGGTGGTGGTGGTGGCGTCGCTGGTGGCAGTGGCGGTGATTTGGGGGTTTTTGAGGTGATGGGCTCTGGCTAAAGAGGAAGAGGCAAGGTAGCTGAGGATCTGGTACGGATCTCGAGATGGGCCATTGGCATCGAAATGTGTGAGCGTTAGTGGTAAATGCAAAGCAAAGGCGATGGCGGGGAAAATACAGAGCAAAAGAGATACGAAGCAGAGGACACGAGAAGACATGGTTTACTTGTTTTTTCTTTTTTGGCAGCAAAAAAGAGAGATTATTGTTGAAGATTCTTTTATTGGAGGGAGAGATGAGATGGCTTTTAATAATATAAGAAAGCTTGATGGCGTTAGGTTTGGGTGTTAAATTTTTGCTCAACTATGTGCGAGAGTTTGATGAAATAGGAACCGTGGAAGAACAGTGCATTGAATATCATGGGTGCATGTGCTGCGGCAAGTGATAGCGAAATTGAAAGCTCAGAACAATCTTGTGAAGAATGTCACGCTGGCTTTAGCTGTCTTTTTATTCACTCTCGACCTCTGTGTATATAAATGCATGTACACATATTGTGTTCAACCCAAGCACGTGGTTATAGAATGAAATCCAGACTGGGAACTTATATTTGTCACTTCCTTAAATATAAGACGAAATATTTATACGACACTAATATGACTATAATTAAGCAGAACATGTTATGTTATCATAATATATACCATTACTTTAAATTTTAAATACCATAATTAAATCGTTAACAAACCACCTGTAAATACACACATCGCAAAATCTAGCCACTATCCCCCAAATAAGCCTCAACTTGGAGCCTTGTCATAAATTAAAATCTTCTTTTTTCCTAACTAAAATTAAGATGGCACCGACCCAATTAGTCGTTATAATCACCTTAAATTACGCCAAAATCCCAACTTTGACGTTTACAAAGCAATTTTCACTTTGTATAAGAAGGAATTAGATAAAATGGGAAGTTTTCTTGAACTTGTTTCTAAATATGTAATATACAAACAGCAGCAACAAGGATTGAAGTCTTGGGATTTTAGTCTCTTCCCAATGTAAATTGACTGCTTGTAAATCCATCTTTGGAGAGAGGTAACTAACCAGATCATTGCTGTTTAGCCCTCTTGCGTGGTAGAAAACGTTCTCTACCTGCAGTAACTGCATGTTCACCTCTTTTATGATGGTCACGCTTGGGTTGATCAACTGATATTTGTTTCTCCAAAGGGCTTTCTTGCACTGCTGTGTCCGGAAGTGTATCAATGGTAATATTTGGCCTAGAATCTTGGAAGCGGGACTCATGGTTTTGTGGACAACTTGTTTCATCCTGGTTCCGATCAGTCATCCTAGAAGACTCCAGAGCATTTGAGTCAGGCAACGGCTCAACACTGTTGTACACATCTATCTCCTCATCTTTCTTCTCACTCTTCCTTAATTCAGTATTAATTTCTGGTTTCCGTTGCACGGCCTCATTCGCCCCAAATGCAACCATTTTTACCAAGGTTGAAGTAAAAATCACTCAAGTCCCTCTTCCTGGTAACCTTTAAAACAACAAAATGACCATCAATCAGGCAAGTTAAAACATCAGTAATCGAGGAGCAGTACCAAAGCAACCACAACTAGAACCAAGAAAAATGAATATCACAAAAATCATTGATGCCAAAGAACAAACACTCTTTTAATAATTATTATTTATACACAGACACAAGGGCCAAAATGTAAATCATGTGGATCAAGCTTTGATTTCTTTCATTGAGTTAACTGTGAAAACTGCGAACTTCATTATCCTTTATTATCCATCTTTTATAGCACATGAACAACATTTTCACTCATGAACTTCAAGTTAAAAATTAAAAAAAGAAAAAAAAAAGACATTAACCCTTTAAGCTAATGCTGACTGCATTTTTGCTTGTTCTAGATTAACAAAATAAGTTAAACGTGTCTAAAGAAAGTCCTGAAATTCACTCTTTAACCATCAATTAATGTTTTCACCTTTTGAGTTCAATGTTACAATAAAATATACCAGCATAAAAATATATCCAATAATGGAAAAAGTTTTTCAACCTAACTAATTCGATGGCCCTAGCAAAGAAAGCAATTTGAATGAATAAAGGCTCTAATATTTTACCAGATGAATTTATGGTAATATATGATAGAAAACCAGCACTGGCATGTAAGAGGGAAAAAGGTGAAGATTAGAACAGTTAGGTTGGAGTTGAACCAAGGTAAACAGTGATACTAGCAAGATGTAACAAATATATGAATGATAAAATTAAACACACACGTAGGCAAACAAAATAACATCTAAAGTGTGGTAAGTACTATAAAAGGTTTCAGATTTTGACATGCATTGAAAGAGGAACAGTTGAAATGCGAGGATAGAATGAGGTAAATGCTGGCATGAGGGAATCTATTTTCTTCGTAGTCATGGATGTATGGAGAAACAATATGACAGAGAAGTAGAAGGAAAGCATCACATAGCTAGAATTGTTCAAGAACACTAGACCTGTAAAGAAACCTGAATTCACCTTTCTTGATCATAAAGGAAGAACAAAGAATCTAAACCATGAATTCCAGTAAATATTGCAATTCACACTCACTAAACATGTGGACAGTAGGACACCTGTCTGATTAATTAACATTCAAGTTGCACTAACTACAAGAGAAAAACAATTTCCTAAAAATGATATTACCCTAGCAAAGTCAGAGTAACACCATTCTATGATCTGGAAAAGAAAAACCAAATTGAAGTTATATCTGCTCCATAGTAAGGAATAAGCTTCAAACCTGTAACTCTCAGAACAGTCGGGCACTTACTCAGGATGCTTATGAGAGGAAACTGGGATGTAAAACAGTATATCACTTATAAGAGGAAAATGAGATTTAAACAGTTTATCACTTATAAGAGGAAAATGAGATTTAAACAGTTTATCACTTACAAGAGGAAAATGAGATTTAGAACAGTTTATCACTTCAGCAATTATTTAGCTTATCAATTGGTGTCAAAATATCATCTGGTAGAACTTTTCTAGATCATTCGAAACTACTGTGAAAATAAGATGCCAAAAAAGAAAAAAACTAGTCCTGAAGCTTCTGTTTCAAAGAAATACGCCAATTAGCAAAAGCACCTAAAACAACTTATTAATGCAATACACATGAATCAACAGATCTAGAACTACAACAGTTATGCTTCACACCGCCAAATTTGTTAACAATTCAGTACCCAGACCTAGAAGTGACAAGTAACATTAGATGAAGCTGAAGGAAAGGCTCAACTTACATCATCTTTCTCCTCTCGAAGTTGAGGTAAGCGCTCCTCTTCCATCCATTTAGCCTGCTCAGCAAGTTTTTTCTTGTAGGCACTGGTCACAAACTTATCTTTGTCTGCATACACTATCTCCTGCTCCCACTTTCGTTGCTCCACTTTTTTAACTAAATTATGAAAATATTTTGGCTGCAATAGTAGTAAGCGTTCTCATCAGTGATTAATCCTACATTATATTTTAAGCAATTATTTGTACAAATTTATGTCTGTTATATTGGTATAAAGATTTACATAAAAAGTCAAGTAAATAAAAGTAATAATTAAGGTTATTACAATAGAATAATCCTAGAAACTAGAGGGAAATTTCAAATTTGTTAGGAAAATTACCTTTCGCTCCTCGCGATCTTGAATGCGGGGACGAACAACCTTCTTTGTCATCTCATTTAAACTCCATCGTAATCAAACACCAACGGGTCTTCCTCTAGCGCTTTCTTATGTTGCTCCTCAATCTTTGAAGAGAAAGTAAAAGATACAAAAGTCAGTTAAGTTATAGATACAGCTCTAATGAAATAGGGGGAAAAAGGAAGTCAGGTGAATCTCACATCCTTGAGTGATTTGTTCTTCCTAGCTTGCCGGGAAATCTCTCTCCACGTCGTCGCCGGAAACCGAGAGGGCGGGGGAGCAGCGGCCTTGCCGCCGGCTTTCTCTGCTGCGACGGGGTAACTTTAGATCCTAAAGTTAGGCGGGAGTTTTATTTCTTAATCTATACCTATATAATATTTAAAAGGGTAAAAGAACCTGCTCCTATCAATTCTGATATTGACTAAATTAGTCCCTCTAGAAAAAAGTTAGAGCAATTTAATCCATACCAATTTTGAAAGTAAGGACAATTAATCACAACAATGTTAATATGTTTCATCAATTGTACATAACTTTTATTCTCTAGCCCTCAAAATTTACACATTCTATCAATTTAATTTTAATTTAATAAATTTAGTTTGCAACATTTACACAATATATACAAATATTAAGGGGAAAGTTGTTATTATATCAATCAAAGCAATTGGTAAAAAGCATTAATGTGTAATTAATTATCTATAGCTGCTCATTTTCTAATTTGAGAGGGATTAAATTGCTTCAATTTTTTTTAACATAAACTAAATATTTCGATATCAAAATTGAGAGGGATTGACAAGATATTCTTACCTATTTAAAAGGTCACTCTATTATAGTTATCGGATTAAATTAACCGCTTCACTATTAAATATATCAATTTAATCTTTTTTGTATTTTTTAAAAAATAAAATAAGAATAAATTTCAGTAGAATTATCATTTATTGTTTAAATAAATATCATTAAAAAATATCATTTAATGTTTAATTGAAGTTTTAAATATTTAGAATTACTTTATTTTAGATAAAAACAACTTAATTAAATTCACTTCAGAGTTAATATATAATCAAATTAAATATAAGATTAAAATATTTAATTTTTATTTTATTAAAATATAATTTAATATTACAACAATTGAAGACAATTTTAAGCATTATTTTGGAATGATTGTTTTTAATATTAATCTCATAAGTATTTTTAGGGATTAGTGTATTTTTCTATAAAGCTATGGGATTTGCTGACTGTACCATAATATATTATTAATCAAAAAATAAATATATTTATATGAAGAATTATTTTGTAATTACTTTTCTCTTTTTGAAAAAAAAAACTGGATTCTTACTGTTACAACTAACAAAGTGAGATCCAATTGGTTAATTAACTTAAGCTTTTTTTAATGAATTTGTTACATTATTTTAAAAGTTAAATTCTATAATTCTGTTTTTTATTTCGTTAAACCGATTTAGTAAAATGCGTTTTTATTTGTTAGAGGAAGTAATTTGGAAAAATAATTTATTAAAAGAAATTATTTTTATATATAAGCATTAATAAATAATTACTATTTAAAGAAATTAAATTACATAAAATTGCAGTACTCCCAATAGATATACATAATTAATTAATTGAACTTTTTTTATACACTGAATGAATTAAAATATTTTATATTCCTAAATTAAAAGATTTTATCAGATTACAAGGAAATTTGAAACACTAGAATTCAAAGTCTTTAACCGATAGACGTCATCTAGAAAATCTCTTACGAATATACTTAAAATCATAAAAAGATTTTATTGAATTTTCTCTTAATTATCACTATAATAATCATCAAGTTTCACAGAATTCGGAGTAAAGAGCTACAGAAGCAAAATCTTAGCTTTTTAAGGAAGAAATCAAATTACAGTATGTGTCTTCCTTCTGATTTAGTGTTGTCACTTATTTTATGCAAATTATCAAAAGATTCATTGATTCGATCTAGAAAAAAACCATCCGTTTCGTCATACACATCGTTGGAAGATTTATTGATTCCACTGAGAAAAAAGCCACTTGTTTCGTACACATCATTGAAAGATTTATTGATTCCATCGAGTAATATGTCGAGAGAGTTTAGTTGTCGGCGGTTGAAAAATTCCAACCCTTACCCAAAAAGATTAACGGTTCAAGCACCCGAGATTCCGTTGACCAACATAAAAGAAATTTTAGTTTATTTGCAGCCACTTGAATCAAATTCCAAGGGACATCGGTGTTTTTGACACATTGGGGATGAGATGAAATCTTAAATCCATGCTTCGTTTGGGTTTATTAGAAGGAATATAATCAACAAGATTGTTGCTGGTTTGGATGAATCTCATGCTGAAAATAGAAGGTTAGATTCAAATATCATTTAAATTTTCAGCATGTAAATAATGTGTTTTTTCAGATTAAGTTTTTTAATAGGAAGATTATAAGGTAGTAGTGATGTCAGATTTTCCAATATATCAATATAAAAAGTTATGGATGTTGTTTGGATTTTATCAGAAAATTTTCCTTTAAAGATAACAAAAATTGCTTTCAAGATATTAAAAACTCGAGTGGAGTAAATTTCAATGTATTTTCTAAATTAAAAGAGAATCATACACCAAGAAATAGTTAATATATGAGATACCTTGGAACCAGAGGTCCATTGCTTTGTTTTCTTATCACATTGTGAATAATATTTTAAAGTGAAATAGGTGGCTTATATTTATTGGGTACGCCATGGTAGGCCTTGCATTCGGGCATGGTGTTGATAAATGCATTCGCTGCAGATTTTTTATTATTTATGAGTGGATGTTTTACCTAGGACCAGCAATCTGCTGTATTCTTTCTGAGGAGACAGCGTCTAGGTATAAAAATATTATGGTCCCACAATTCGATATATTCAGCCATGCCACTCAACTGTAGCAAAATATTTTAGAGGCACTCTAACGTGATTTTGTTTGTACTTCAATATTTGAGGCACAATTTTGTTTTAGTGGAACCAGTTTTGAATGCCCATACGATGTTTTCTTCCTTGTTCAAGCTATTCAACAAAAAAATATATCATCTTTCTTCACACATGGACTTAAAAATGATAAATGATACCACGGTCATGATTGTGGGAGTAGTCATTCACCAATTTTAATGTCTTTTGGTTTTCAATTTTCAATAGTGGCTCTTATAGTTAAATTGTAGCAGCGTCAACTTTTGTTAAATTTAAAATACTAATGTACAAATAATTAACATAAAAAGTAATAAAACAATAAATGGATAATTAACATACAAATAAACAATCATTCAAATAATTTATTATTTCTCTAATATATGAATTTATTTACTATAAATAAAATAACTAAAATAAAAAAATACAGTCCCGATTAATAATCTAATCATTAAATATATTAAATAACAACATAGAGCAATTAAAAGGAATTTCCTCAGATTAATTGATGAAATTAAGAGAGAAACATAAGGAAGGTTAGTAATTGCAAGAGAAAAAAAGAGGATGAGGGAAATATAAAAATAGTTATTTAATTAAAATTTAAAAATAAATAATTTTACTTTTTTAACCCTTGGTAACGAAAATATAAATTTAAATTAAAATATATTTTTGAATAAGAGAGGGATTGTGGTTAATGTTAATATGAGTATTTAAATTCAACTTCTTCAGAAAAATAATTCCCTTAATCGAATTAAGTTCGGTTGGGTCGATTTTCAATTTAACCAAACTAATTTAACAATGTTAAGGTTTTTTTAGTTTTAAGTGTCATATGCACTCTCACATATAAATTGGATTTAAACTTCTTCTTTTTTGTTCCATTGAGCTTCTGTACATATATAATATTTATTATTAACAATTTTGGTTCAGTGACTAATTTAGTTAATTAATTATTTTTAGCTAAATCAATTGATAATTGGAATTTTAAAATTTCTTCTATTGATTTCTAATTGAATTAATTTCAA